>NC_051178.1:27381077-27681077 GCF_013339695.2 Rhipicephalus sanguineus
TTCTCATAGAGAACATTAGTGTACGGCATTCCATAATATGCAGAGGTGTTTGTGGAATACCAGGTTACTGGACAACGGTATCGACATCTTGTGACTTTTTGTGCAACCACAATTATAGGCGCGTTTCTTTGTCTTCGCTGAGTGACCACGGTGAAAAATTTTTTCAAAAGGCAACGCATTCAGTACTACACCGTTGCCGAGAACTTACTCCGGCAGAGAAGTAGAACACACTAGGTTTTTGCAACAACAAGCCGCCTCTCTCGCGATGCCACGGTGCGTGCACCCTTCCCCCAGCGGAATAGTTATGAAACGTCTCTTCATCTCGGAGGCTTTTCTTCTGGCGATACCGGTTGCCCCGGCCCCTACCAAACGGCTGAGGGCAGCACAGGAAAATTGAAAAGGCGGATTCGGTGCTTGCCTGGTTTATCTTCCTGCTGCCAGGTGGCCCTACTTATTTAGACTCGCACGTTTACGGCTACGGTAACCCGGTATGCTAATGCAAAGCGTGCGAACAAACTAACATTCTGTATTGTCACTGGTTCGCGTGATGATGTGAAGCACTTTGCAAAATACCAGCAAGCTTGGCTAGTTCGGCAACACGCTGAGAAAAATGAGTGAGTGTAGGTTCGTAGCCGGCACTCTCTTGGCTTTGTCGGTGCAGCAGTGCTGTGGGTCACCGCTAATTACACGTCACGAAATCTTTCGTTACACTTCCTACACAGTGACGTCTGCGTCAGATGCACTAGCATTGGGCCTCGATTTCAAGAACTTGGGCACACTTTGGAAGCAAATTAAAATATATTATAAACATTTGCTGTGTCCAACACTTCGTGCAGGGTGTCCTTGCATACAGAGGAAGCCTACAGCAGCAGGCTTTTTATAGCCTGAAAATTTGGTGGCACCACCCCTTTAAGTGTTCAGTGTAGCAGTTTGTTCTGTCGAAGAGCATGTTTTATATTCACCATCTATTTTGATTAGTACTGTAGCATTACATACACAAGAATAGCATAACACAAAAGCCAGCTGCTATAGCTATACAAGCACAGATGCTGTAGTCCAAATAAGATACGGAGAGAAGGGAGACTTGTAACAGCGCTGGTCCTGTCATTACGTGTCCTATTTCTTTTCATGTCCCATTTGCGCTAAAACACACGCCTGATGAGCTAACTAGCCTTATCAGAGAATCTTCTGCCTCGTCAGTATACATCCTTTCATCAGCAAGCACACAGGACTATGCTAATTATACCACTGGTAGCTTAATGTATACAATTGCATGCTGACAGTACATTCATGTGTAAACAGCAACACTCTGGCAGAATATGAAGTCTGCATGCCAGTTTTCATGACTGTACGATGTGAAACGTGGATGCTCATTGGTACAATATTACTAACAAGCAAAGGTGATGCACACGCATACACACAGACAGCACGAACGCCTCTACACCCGAGGCACGGGTCCAGGTTACTGTTTCATCAAAAACTACGTTTAACTAACTCAAGCCACAGTTAAATTGCATAATAAACATTTCATGAATTTCTGCTTATTACCACCACTTCGACGCTAGGCAAGCAGAAATAAGCCAAGTTGCAAGTTATATCGCACACGAACGTGAACACGATGTTGACAAACTGTAAATCGCGTTGCAGATTTTAACAACGATGCAACGCAAGTGCCGCTCACTACAATACACATAACAAAAATCGATCATCATACACATGCATATTCTCTCGGTTGTTACATATTTGCTTCCGTACGACCGTGCCAATGCGCCATGGCTCTGCTCAAACGAGCGTCGTCAAGGCGAATCGGTAACGCGCACAATGTCGGTCACCCATAGAGGTGCGTAAGGCTGAGTCTTTACAACGTTTCGTCCGTATGCCGTAACACAGCATTGCACTAAGTTGCATACTTTGCAAAATATCCTGTGCCACTTACCTTTAGCTTCTTTCATGCAGCGGTGCAGTAGGCAGCCACGGGAGTCGGCCATCACATGCGCAGTCTTCCGCCGATTCCTTGAACAGCTCGTACTTGACCGAAGCTCCAAGAACCACGAGAATTGCGCGCAAGCTTTACACATTGCACAAACGATGGACGGCGCTTTCGCACACGAAATTAATGCTTTTGCCTTGAAGTTCCAGTGGACGTAACGAGACGCCGAGCGCGACAACACAAAGAAAGATAGCATATTGGCTTTGGCTGTGGATGGATTTGACTTACATTTTTCTTTTCTTTAAAAAAGAGAGAAAACAAAACCATCGAAGAGTTCAATTAAACAGTGAATGCGTATTATTAGGCAGAATAGTATAAAAATAAAACTACCAACTTATTTTAAAGAACATTTTGCTACGGCGCAAGTCAAATACTCTTTCAGCAGATCTGTATTTTTTGTTGTTGTTATAGCAGACGACAGGCTTCTGCCAGCACGCACGTAGTTGTGCGACTTTACGTTTCTGTCGGCGATGTTTTCCTCCGAAGCAAAGCTCTACATTCTCAATGAACCGTAGGGCTACTATAAAGTAGTAAAGCTTTTACACAAGACAGGTATTTTGTTACGTCGAAGGAAAATGTAGCAAGCTTTCGTGATCAGCTGGTGTCGCCGCTCGTTCGCTTAGGCAATTGATCGAAATCCCGTGCTGAATTTGGGATCGAGTGAGATATCGACTAGCACGTCTCGAATCACTGCGGCACATAGCTAGATGCAAGGGGGTTGGCGGCGTACGTCGTACTGATTTCGCGCGATGACCGACTAAATGGCAAAAGAGCTTTGGGGATCAAGCTTCAGCTGCTCAAGCTTGTGACTGGGCGACCCAACAGCTTCACCAAAAGCCAGTATCTGCAGTGATGACACATAAAACTTCATGATGTCACGCGCGAGCGAATGACAACCAACAGCGAAGAGAGAGGACAAAAGCGAGCGACGCCAGGCGAGATACGATCGCGTAATATCTGCTTAAATAATAAATACGATCGCACATCGTACCCAATTGGCACTCGCACATATTCTGCTCCAACTTTTCTCCTAGATATTAAGCAAGCGAACCGGTGTGTACTGTGTGGTGTAGGTTGCTAACGACGCAGGTTGGTGGCAGAGTGTTGTTGTCAGGTGTGGGTTCGATCCTTAAACAGAGCGACGTTTTTTCTTTTCCTTTTTTTTTCTGTGAAGCCTTTTATACACTGCTGTCTCCTTTTACGTGTTATCTGGTAACACACCAGCACAAAACAAGGAAATGAAGCACCAACTATAGCCATTATGGCATTGTTGTGGTACTCTATTTTTTTTTGTTTTTTTTTTTTTTGTCATGATACAGTTGAAGATGCTACAACATAAGGATTGAAGCAAGTGATCGAACTAAACGAAAAAAAATAAGGGGCACAATGTCAAGAGACAGATCTTGGGCAATGCTGAATGTCTGTAAAATGACTGCAGATATCTACATGATTGAGCTTGCTAAAGGAATGTCAGGTTGGTAAACTGATAATTTAAAACAAGTCTCACGACCTATTGAATAGGGATGTGACATAGTAAAGACATCACTTGAGAGTAGTGCATGGTCTGTCCTGTTTGTAACGCAAAGGGTAACGCAAAGGGTGCCATAGTGAATGCAGATAAATAACGCAGAGAGTAAGCAGATCAGAAAATTTGCAATACATAAAACGCAGTCATTTGACACAGGATGGGGAACTTCAAATTGCATTTAGAGGTATTCATAGTGCAGTGGATATGAAAGTGGCTGACAGCTTTAGCATCATATTATGAGGTAAACAGCCTTTCACACACTCAGTGTTACACATGTGTGTCCATGTAGCCGATGATCTACATCATAAAGCACTTGTTGCTAAAAAAGAGGTCCTTTTGTCATGTAACGTGCAAAAGTGTGCATCTCAAGCATTATCTGTGCTGCGGTCTGAAAGAGCACTATTGAAATTTTTCAAAACAACCCAGTTTTATGACAGTCCGTCAATCTGTGATGAACGCTTTTATGTATATATGCGCATCACTTATTCTTGCATTCACAATTTCCTTATTATTTTTCTACCCACTTTCTCCTCTCACAGTGCGGGACAACAAATCAGTGCAATCTGGTTAATTTCCCAGCTTTGTCTTTTTTAACTCCGGCCCTCTTGGTCTTTCTCTGTACCTCTGTAGTTTAATAGGCATTCCCGTGCATTCGTGAACTTGAGTAAAGTTAAGTGGTAAATTTCAATCATACTGCCATGTTTCAAAATTGGCTCCTTGATATCATGCATGAAAACTGATAACTTGGCATGAGGCGTTCACATATTATTTCCAAGGGTGAAAGCCACCAAATTTTTACAAGTTAGGCTTCTTCAAGAGTGAGCTTCCAAACGATGACACAAGTCGAAGTGCATTGATGAACAGCATGAGCAGTTATTAGCACACGCTTACCACAATGAAGGAAGAAATGAGGCACTTTGAACAGCTATATAACCTGAAGATAGAGGTATTTACAGTTGCGACATCATAAGGCTTACATGAACTATTCAGTCTTTGTGGTGGCAGCAGTGAGCTTGCTCTTGTACAGATGCAAGTTCATGATTTCGCACTCTGTGGCTGGCATACGTAAACACATAAGTGCACAAGAGCACTTTTTGTGCAAGTAAATCAGAGAGAGAGAAGCTCTTTAACAAAACTGCAGACATCTCCTGAGGCTTATGTACATATGAAACCGTGCACAAGCATGGCACAACATGCAAGAAATGTATATCTTGTCAAGACAAGTGCGTCAGAAAAGTCAAGATGCTATCGTATACAGAACATAAGGTTGCACTACTTAATGATCCACGTACATGCTGTCACGACTAAAAGCTGGCAGGTTGACAGAGGACAACGAAGTAAGGAGCACGAGCAGCAACCACTGTTTCTCTCTCAGGAAGATGACGTTGAAGCATCTGATTTTTTGATCTGTCAATACAGACCTTGTTTTTCCTTGTCGCACCGTGGTCCTGCGTCCTGTTCTTTCTGTGTTGTGACAATATTGTGTCTACAATAAGGTGTGACCTCTGAGATACATTTAATGTGGTCGTTGAGGAAGCACATTAGTGAGCTAGTGCAAGTGACATTCCCATGCCTCTGAGTATACTGTGATGATTACATATAACAGTGGCAACACTCTCTAATACTGCCTAAGGGAGACTGCTTGTTCTAAGTGCATCTGTCAAATTTGCAAAGCTTACAGGATTGGGTCTTCTTTTATTGATATGATTGTTGGTTTAATACCAGGATAGTTCAAAACCACATAGCTATGACAAAACGAAAGCAATTTTTAGTCTTCTTACGGCAAAGAGAACGGTCTTCAGTGCCAGTGCCAAAAACATGTGGCTACTTGGATTTAACTGGTAACTTCATGCTGTATGCTTAACTGCAGCTAAACAACTTTACTCCCTAACTCCAGGACATGTAACCGTACAGCCTACCTCATAAGGTTTCTGGGTAGCCAATCCTTGAAGATAGGAAAATATTTTTTAATCATGCAAAAGTCACGTACTTTTGTTGCACCAAGTAATCTACACTCTTGGTTTCAGTAATAGAGGATCTCACCTATAACAAATGTGAAAACCTACCACAGAATTACCACGCATTGCAGGTAAAATCTGTCATAACCTTTGAACACAGTCCAACCACATCAGCAGAGCTCTTGCTACATGTATATTCAGCTAAAATGAGCTACCTCAAACTGTGAACGCCTGTATCACTGTTTAAATTTTTGTTGGCTCATGGCTGTTGCCTTTTTGTCTACATGCAAAGCATATAGCATCGCCGTCTTGTAGTGGTACCCCAAAGCTGTTTATTCTCTGACAACCAAAGTAGTGTTATTTTCAGGAACCTTCATCCCAGCTTTACCTCCATGTATTCAAATCAACTAACATAACTAGCCCAAGCAGGTTTGCCTCCTTTAGAGTCCATACTGTGGGAGATGTACAAGAATCGGTTAATGTGTAAGCTTGTCGAGCTATTTCCCAAGCATATTTGTCTATCTGTAAGATGGCGCCTTTTGATAGGAATACATGGGCTTCAGAGAAAATACATGTGAAACACTTAGTGGCATATAGTACGCAACAGCTCAAACCCATGACTTATCAAATGTGCCAGGGATTGAACCCCCATCCTTCTGAGCATATGTGCAGTACTGAACCCTTGACCTACAATGTTTGCAGAACTCAAACCTCAAACTGTTCACATAGAATATGGAACCCTCAATTTTTAAAATATGTATATTGCAACTTGAACCCCGAAGTATTATGGTGCATAGGGTATTGAACCCTCAACCTTTTAAGTAAAACCTGTGACTTATGGTAAATGTGTTTACATGGACTTGAACGCAAAATCTTTCAAGCATTTAGGGAGTCAAAACTTTGACCGGCAAGGTAAAAAAAACTTCAAGCCGAAACCTTCCATGTGTGCAGTGTATCGAATCCTCGACATCCGACGTATATGTAGGAACGCGAACACCGAACCTTCAAAGCATGTAGGGTATCGATTCCCTCGAGCTGAACAAATCGAACCCTTGGCATCTGAAGTATACAGGAACCTGAACACTGAACCTTCCAGGTGTGTAGGGTATCAGTCACTTGACCTCTGAATTGTAGAGACTCGAACCTCTGAACCTTACAAACATGTTTGTGTATTGAACCCTCGACCATGTCTACGTGTATTATACCCTTGACTTCTAATTAAAGTATGAAGGAACTCTAACACTGATCTTTACAGAGTGTATTGTATCAAACGTTCAACCTTAGAACCTTTCAAGCATGCAGGTCAAGGGTATCAAACCGATGACCTCCGAAGCATAACCCATAACTGATTATACCAGGTGTTTTAGAACTCGAACTGTCTACTTCTGAGCATGAAGTCGATTGAACTATTGACAGCTGCATATTCAGGCACTCCAACTCCGAACATTCCAAGTGTGTAGTGTATCGAAATGTTGAGACAAGGGACCTAATTGAACCCAACGTCCAGCAGAGGCTATATGAAGCTCTAGCTAACATGTGCTTCCTACATTGAAAATTTCCTGAGATTTTGTGCAACATTTTTGTACAGAGTGAGCATGGGACAAGACCAACCACGTTATATACCATTATATCATGCATCACAGTTCCAAAGAAACCATTTTTTTCTGTGCATTGACCATTATACACCTCTAATTAATACCGTTGTCACACGGGCACTTTTGATTGCGATCAGCGCCAATCAAGATCGGATTCATTGACCGCAATCAAGAATGGTCGCTGCTGTACGGTCCAAACTAATCCGTATCGCACTTGGCTCAGACGTCAGTCAAATCGCGATCAGGGAGCAATATCGCGATGCGCTGATCGCGATCATCTTGACCTCGATCAGGCGTGATCGCGATTAAAAGTGACTGTGTAGCAGCACCTCATCCGGATCGAGGCTGGGAACTTACGCAGCGTGTTTTGAATATGTTTGCTCGTGGGGGAGGGCGGGGGGAGAGGGGGAGGGGCAGGTGGTAATCTGCTGGTGCCGTCCCTGAACTAAGGGTTTGCAATGAATGTGGTGTCCTGGCTTTGTACTGTTATTGCCATGCGTTAACTGCTATTTCACTACAGGTATATATTTTGTTTACTGGTGTGTTTAGGTATTCCTTTCATTGTAATTCACCTGACATATTATTACGTACGTATACTGATATATATATATTCTTGCACGACGTCGCTGTATTTAGCGAAAACTAGGAAGTGCAAAAATTAGTCCTCCCTCCTTGCATGCCAGTACGCTTGACATTCAATGTGTGGGAAGGACACCTGAATATGTAGGTCAGTCCTTGCATGCGAGCTCCTTGCATGCCTATGTACGCTTGACATTCAAATTGCGGGACACCTCACTGTAGATCAGTCCTGGCATACTCATTGCATGCCTATAGTACGCTTGACATTCAGATTGAGGGACACCTGAATGTAGGTCAGTTTGTAAATAAATAATTCCAAATACAATGCTATATACACGTGTCATGGATATAAGTGTGATCCAAATACGCACTTTTCATGACAGGCACGTAGCCAGGATTTTTTTTTGTGGGGGGGGGGGGGGGGGCAGCAAGGCCTAATTGTTTGAAAGAAAGCTTTCCATGGCAAAAATAAAGAAAGAATTGCCCGGGAATATAGAAGGCTGCGTGAATTTCGGGGGGGGGGGGGGGGCGAGACCCCCCCCCCCATTTGCCTACGTGCCTGGCTGACGACATTGTTGCTACCTTACATGTCCTACAGATCTGCTTGTGTGATCAAGAAATGTTCATGTGTGGGGTATGAATGTTTTCCGTACATCCGTATCATACATACGGATTCCGTTCGTTGTGTAAGGAAGATAAGGATACTGACATTTGGTGCATAAGGAATGCCGTATGGGCTTGCGGATGTTAGTCTTAAGGAGCGAACGGAATCCGTATGTGCGATACGGATATGCGGACAGATCGGTCCGCATACGCCATGCTTTCCACATATTCCTTATAGCCGTATGGCTCTTTCCATACAACAGATACGGACTCCGTTCGTTCCTTAAGACTAAAATCCGCAAGCCCATACGGCATTCCTTATGCACCATATGTCAGTCTCCTTATCTTCCTTACAATTTCCGTAAGCGTCCGTATACATCCGTAAGAAATCCATATATTCCTTATGGCAAATATACGGAATCCGTATGTTTTCCGTAAGATCACATATGGAATTTTTCAATAGGGTGCTTTGTTTCCTCATTGCAAACATTAAGCATTTCAATCTAATAGACACATACTACAAAAGAACTCAAAAGGTTATTATCTTTTGCATATCTACGATTACATATTACAGTGGGCCTTACTTGGCACGCCAATTCTAATAACAAAACTTCTGAACAAACACTTTACGTGTTTGCTCGGTTGTCTTTGTTTTAATTGCATGGTTAGGCAATTTGCACTTTTTTTGCTACCTTGCAGCCTCCACAGCCGTACAGTTTCGGATATGACAACATCGATGAATACGGCTCGAGGAGCTACCACAATGAAAAGAGCGACGCTAACAACGTGAAGACGGGATCCTACGGCTATCGGGATGCCAACGGCATCTACAGACGGGTCACCTACGTGGCCGATGCAAATGGCTTCCGTGCCACCGTTGACACCAACGAGCCCGGCACAGCACCTGGATACAGCGCCGATGCAGTGTTCAATGCTCGACCGATTCGCATTGCTTCTTCTGCAAAATCGGCATCGGCTCCCCTGCCAGTGTATGCAGCACCTGCACAATACGGTGCTTCAGATGGTTACAACATTCCGTGGTCCACATAAGACTTTTCAGAATGATATATGTACAGCGCGGCCGAGCCATGGCTTGTAAATAAACGGAATTTGTTTAGTTATCCGCATGTTGCCCTCAACATCACTACAAGAAACGTGAGTTCACAACAGATCTTGTAGACCGCATTGAAGCCCAGCGAAAAAAAAAATCACAGCATATCCACGGAGTGAATGATGATGAGTGGGCGAAGCTGCGGAGGTTCATCGGTAAACCGTGAATCTTCCGTGAATTCTGCCCAGTACATCATCACCGACGTGAGATCGGGCGCGTTTATACTAAAGGTTCGATGAGAATTATGACGACTTGCAGCTCACTTTAATTTTACATGTACGCTGTGAATTTTCATTGTTTAGAAAACCATTGCTTTAGAAAACATCTGGCGTCTTTCGTTAGGCAGCTGGCGTCTTTTCGTTTTGCTTTAGAAACATCTGGCGTTCTTTCGTTTTGCTTTTAGAAAACATCTGGCGTCTTTCGTTGGTTTATTTCATCAATCAACGGCGTTTTGAACAAAATTTTTATTGTTTAATCACGCACAGGAGAAATCTCACCAGGCACTACCTTGTAGGTAAACAATGGCTGCTAATGGGAATGAGAGACAGAAGAAGTCGGCTTTTAGCTAACACTTACACTTCTACTTCTACTAACGTTTCCTACTGGAACATGCCAATGGCTGCTAATGGGGAATGAGAGACAGAAAAATTCGGCTTTTAGTTAACTCGCACGCTGCGAATTTTTCATTGTTCAACAACGCACAGGAAAAATCTCCCACCGGCACCACCTTGGAGGTCAAGATCTGGTACTAGCGTTACGACTGGTTACGCACTACGACTACGAGGGACGAACGAGTGCCGCTTTAAGGAGCTTCGCCCCTAAAAATTACACCACCTCCCGCTAAAGGGGACCATGAGGTGATGCGAAGCCGGAATACTTGCACGATCGCATTCCGTTGGCGTTTGTTGGGCATGCTACCGACCTCGCGTCGTGGAACGCGAAGAGGAACCTACGTGCGTCGTGTGTTCCCTCTAGCCTGGCCGTTATTTCTCAGAGGGCGAGCGGGGAACGCGGTCATCAGGTGCGCGAGGAGGGAGGGGGGAGGGACCGTAGGAGAGGAGAGAGAGGCAGAGGGGACGTGCATGCGTTGGCGCGCATCGCGGCGTTGTGCAGGAGAGGGGCACACCATCCCCCGCTAAAGGGGACCATGAGGCGATGCGAAGCAGCGTTTCGGCGTGTCGAGCCCGCGTTTCAGAGGGGGATAGAGAGGGAGAGCGAAAGGGGAGGAGGAGAGAGGGGAAAAGGGAAGAGGGGGAGTGGGGAGGAGGTGTAAGGAGAGGGTTTGCGCATACACAGTGAGGGTGGTCACGCCGCGCACCACCGAATTGAAGTCCACAATAAGATGCTTCGCATTTAAAAAGAAGAGTATGCTGCAATTATGAAACTATGTTCTACGCACCAGCAAGACATGACGCTTTGCACATATATCATAACACGCGCAGAAACCATCAATGCGGCTGTCATTCATACATCCCGTAAATAATCTATTCTTATGAAAAAGTGCGTCGCTTGAAATTTTGTTCGTGGAGGTGTCTAAGGTTGCATACTATTAAATATACAGTCGCGGAGTCTGGGTATTCAGTCGTAATTAGGGACTCGTCCCGTTTCGGGAAGAGCGCTATGCCAGTATATACCAACCGATGACTATTTTGTCTGTTTTTCATGAATAGTCTTATGCCAACAATAACTGTGGTGCTCTTTATAAAAATTACTATTGATTTGCGGCTCAAGCACACGTGAGCACAAATTGAAATAAACGATTTTCAGTGACTTGGCAAAAAGACGACCTATCTCACGGTGTGCTTAATCGTTTTTTTTTTTTGCTAATTAATGCACCGAAAAAGTCGTTGACGAAAATGATGTTGACTTATTGTTATGTAACTATTGAGTATAAGTGTAATTATGAGCGGATGTTACCGAGCGTGTAAAGTAGTGAGACCTTTCGATGAATGAAACCAAGCATATTAAACAGCCCATGCCAAAAACGAACGCATAGTGCAAATGTGCAGTGCATACAGCTGTCGTCTAATAAATGAGTACTACTGCTAGGTACACGCTTCGTACAGGTGGTCTAAATTTGCGGAGCCCTCCACTGTGGCGTCCCTCGTAATCGTATCGTGGCTTCGGGACGGTAAACCCTAATGATCATTATTATTATGTTCCTGCTATCATTATTCAAAGAGTTTTTGAAATCGTAATTTGATTGTTAGCACAAACGCTTTCTTAGTTGTCCTTGTTTTGCGTCGCGTACATTACCTAGGGCTCTGAACTGTTTGTTTGCGGTCTGGTCACAGCAATATGCCTCTTGTAACGTGCTGCCAAAATAAGCTCTCTGCTTTATTCTTACTTTGAACTGTCTGCTTTATTTCTGCTACTGTTTGCGCACTTATATTTCACTTGAGGTTACTGTTCTGCCAAAGCGTAATATGAAAGCAAATATGTAATTATGTGGGCGCGCACTGAATGTACAGTACCAAACATCCTGCTTGTTGTTTAGCAAAACAGCGAAATTGAGCTTGCATTATACTTATGGAAATAATTAGATGCCAACTTAAAGTTGTTAGGAAAGGAATGCGAGAAACATTGCGATACCAATTAACCTGTTTTTCTCATGAGCGTCCCAACAAGCCGTTTCAGTCAATTTTTCGTAGGCACTAAATATTTTTATTGTCTTAAAAATTAAGTTGGCGATACTTGATGCTTACTTGACATAACTATTAGGGGTGCCGCCTGTATCGTGTTTCAATACTTCTTCACGATGAATGTTTGATACAGAACGGATTTTCTATTATTGCGATAGCAATTATATGGACAGTCTCGGCTGATTTTTGCCGTCGCCGCCGTCTTGTTGCGTATATGTATAAGTATGTATATATACATCAATATCCCAAAGAAAAATAAATCAGAAAAATGCTTCCGAAGCGCGGAATCGAACCAGCGACCCCTGAATTCGCCGCGCGGTGCGCTAAGCACTACTCCACAAAGCGTACATCCCTCTGGCAGCTAACGGCGAGCGTTATATACACACCCTTTACCGTTTGCAGTCCTCCGAGATGGAGGCGCTTATAAGCGTTTCTTCATTACCAGCGAGATGGCGCTAGGAGCGCGCGGGCGCACTTAAAGGCGTCGGCCAGCTCTCTCGCTTCTTCTTATATTTGCGCAGCGAGAACCTTGCCCTTCTGCTGTCTGCTCGCGCGGGCGATCGAACAAACTATCGCAGTGTTCATGATTCTCAGCAGATCGAGCTACGTCGTAGCTCTCAACGCGCGTCGCGTGCGTGTAGCTAAAAGCGTTTGAGATGTCGTGCACGTAACGTACGTGTACTTTTCACGTTTGCGTATGAGAAGTCCCTACGTACGTGAAATTAGCGAGTTTTAGTATATCGGAAAACAGCAAACGCACGGATTTAGCGTTAGCGTTAGCGTTGCGTGCTCCTAACTGCGCATGAGCAGAACGTAAACGTAGCCCGAGCTCTTACGTACGAACGCTATTTCTGGAATATAGCGTTCAACGCTAACGCACGCAAGAGATCCCCTATACGTAGGGCAAGATGGCGGTGCCTGTTGAAGCGAGAGCCGTCCACTTCGAATCTTTGTAGCCGTCGTCCTGCATTATTAAACTTATTCATTCCCTAATAATGTTCGTATTTGATTTAGATTTGAGTAATGAGGCTTCGCCAACCGTGTGCCGCCGATAAAATAGCTCCGTTTTTGAGATACAAAATGGATTTGCACTGCAGAAGGCTTAGCAAGATTTGTTTGCAAGATTCGCTCATGTTTTCTGTAGCAGCGCAGAGATGGCGACGCTGTCTTAATCGCCTCTTTCCAAGATACGGCCACAAGTCAAGCAGATACATGTCAGGCGTCGTTTCCCTTCATGCCTTTCGCGGCAGTGCATGAATGTGACGCGTGATGCGTCCCAGCTTAAAAAGGCCAGGTAATAGGGGTCTTGAAGAATTCTCGAACGCGGCATGTCGACAGAAACCAATGTGTCAGAAGGTCAGAACTCAACACTTCTGCAAACGCGACGGATCAGCTCGACTTGGTAGCGCTTTTGTGGATTCTACAGTGCATTTAGTGCTTTTATGTCTAGATGGCGCTGTATGTGCTTGCGTTAGCGTTAGCGGGAATGCCTTCCGCTGTACTAAAAGACCACCAGTTGACACGCAGCGCGTTCCGTTTTACGTTAGCGTTGAGACGCACGCTAACGCTAACGTAAGCGTTTCCCGCTATACTAAAACTCGCTACTAAAACTGTCTAGTAGCTGCCGGGTAGTGATAGACGCACGGTAGTCGCAGCGCGTCCATCACGGGCCGCTTTTCTTGCTATCGCATTCATTGCTTCGCCCTTGCGGCAAAACTGTGACTTTTTTTATTTACATATATTTGTTTTCCTTTTCTTAGGCCTCCCTAATTTGTTTTTTTTTTTTTACTATTACTAATCGCCAGATAATCGGAGCTATAGGTGGCAATAGCGTGAATAACAGCGGTGTGCTGCGACGATTTGTGCAACTGTCTGGCACGCGCTCTTATTTATTTTGGTGCGATCGGGTTTAAAACGCAAAAAAAAATATGAGGATGCTCGGCTCAAGCCGCACCGCGATGTTTCGGAATCTTCGCAGCTGTTTCAGATTGCCCTGTTAAGATTACACCCGAATCCCAGCCGCGGCGGCCACATTTCGATGGAGGCGAAATGCTCGAGGCCCGTGTACTTAGATTTAGGTGCACGTTAAAGAACCCCAAGTGGTCGAAAACCGCCCCAGACAACACACTACATCCCAGGGACTTCCCAAAAAAGTCCAAACGTCCCACATCCCAACAAGGTGGTTTTTAGGATGTCCTTTAGACGTGCATAGGGATCATTCCTAAAACGTCCCTTGTAGGATCTGATTGGGACTTCAAGTTAGCGGCGAAATAAGCTACCGTGTTGAAAACTGGCGATCCTAAACAATCGGAAACAGCAACTCCGCCGGAGTGCATATGGTTGGCGCGCGTGCACAATTGCATATCTACATGCGCATGAAAAACGATATATCCGCGTTTTTTGTGAAAGTGTTCGTTTCTGTTTTTTTTCTAAATGTCGCGCCGTTATGAGGACGAGGGATCGATTGCTGCCTGCATGAGCCAGTGTCGCACTTGGTAGAGGCGGTACGACGCACGTACTCGCGTCACTGTTCTCACGCACGCCGTGCTTTTCGTGAAAGAGAAGAGCAGAGCCAGAGACCGGCAGCCGCGCCGCACGAGCGGTGGTGTGGTGGTGTCGTATTTTTAAAAACACCGACATATTAACTTTAGAAGAATTGAATGAAATATTGTTATTTTCTCGTTTTTTTTTCTTGGGTTTAATACGCAATTGTTCTTTAATTGCGCTTACTGCGAGCCAACACCTCCTCAAATACTGGAGGATTTTCTCCGAGCACTGCGCAGACATTGCCATCGCCATCATGGCGCCCGGCGTGTTTGGAGTTCGGATAGTTCAAACTCTTCGTTGGCCTCGTTTTTAGGTGTTTGATCCGTGACGTTTCGTCGAAAAATCACAAGCGCGCATGCCGTACGTGTTTGCCTGTTTGCAAGATCTTGCCGATTTCAACGTTTTTCCACCTCTTCGGTAAGTACTTGACATACCTAGATGACTGCAATCAGCACGTTCTTAGCACTTTCTTCTTTGGCTCCCCACCGCGCGCAGGTTGGCGTACGCTAAACTGGACCCTCGCAGCAAGAATGGCACGTGGGAGTAAGTTTTATTTGTGACGCGATTTGGTTTTATCTTCCGCAGAAACTGTTAAGCTCACAATGCTGATATGTTGTTGTTGTCGGCCACGTGTGTAGATTGACACCGCGATCGTGAAACACATGACTGATTTTCCTCGAATAACTGCAAGCCGGCGCGTGCGTAGTGCCGTGGAAAACGATTAGAAGTCCTGGACGACAAAGAAAAAACTTAAAAGGTTTGCTGTACATGTTTTCCACGGCTACTGACATAAACGTAAAAAAAAAAAAACTTGGAATGGTCAAATGCATGTGTCAAGTTTAACCATTTGTAGTGGGCTGAGGACATGAATTAAGCATTGCTGCACACAAGACTGGCTTGCCCTCAGTTTATGCCCAGTACCAAATTTTTTGCTCTCATTATGACACCATTTGTAAGAAAAGCCAGAACTTATGTTCAAAACAGCGCATATTCATGCTGTTCTTAGTTGCATGTGTGAGTCCTGCTGCTGGCCATCAATTAGCCGGTTATCAGAAGAAAAGGGCACAGCCCAGTCTTTGTGCTGGTATATACCGTATCTTTTGTGATTATGATCATGATTTTTGTCTTACTGAAACAAGAAACTGAAAAATGTATGTTGGTGTTTCTGCTACATCTCTATAAAGCATCAGAACCTGTTGCTCAGTCACTTGGTGCATATTAGCAACTGGCACCTTGTCTGGCTTCCCTATACCTCCGCCTTCTTTCAGTGCATGTTTTTTTCATCCTTTACCAGCAGTCAAGTAGTTTCAGGCAACTGAAATGACCAACTAGCCCACTATGTTTGTCAAGTAGGTTTTACTTCCAAACAAATGTAGCACATTTGTGATATGCACTGTTGCTCAATGATATTCTTTATGCATGTGCTAGCTGTGTACACATATACATGGCCTTTTTCCTTTTTTTCAGCTGCTTCTAGTAGTGGTGCCCCTGGTGTGCACCTTTACCCCAAATGTCTCATGAAAATCATGACACGCATGTCATGTACAGCATGACTTACGTGCCACGCTCATGGTGCGCTGGCGGCCGTTTCGCTAGCTTGATATACACCACAATTGGTATCTTCCGACGTGACTGTGCGACGAATATAAATAACAGGAGTTAACATGAAAATCATGACACGCATGTCATGTACAGCATGACTTACGTGCCACGCTCATGGTGCGCTGGCGGCCGTTTCGCTAGCTTGATATACATCACAATTGGTATCTTCCGACGTGACTGTGCGACGAATATAAATAACAGGAGTTAACATGAAAATCATGACACGCATGTCATGTACAGCATGACTTACGTGCCACGATCATGGTGCGCTGGCGGCCGTTTCGCTAGCTTGATACACACCAAAATTGGTATCTTGCGACGTGACTGTGTGGCGAACATTAATAACACGAGTTAACATGAAAGTCATGACACACATGTCATGTACAGCATGACTTACGTGCCACGTAGCACGCTCTTGGTGCGCTGGCGGCCGTTTCGCTAGCTTGATCTACCCGGATGTTAGTATTGCGCGACGTTACTGTGTGACGAACATAAATAATATTAGTTAACATGAAAACCATGACACGCATTTTCCTTAGTGACATATGATACAAGACGATGTATGCAGCTCTTTTCTGGCTGCTTCGCATTACATCGATTCCCACAATGCGTGGGATCTGCCGTCTTTTTTTTGGAATAAGTGAATGGTTCTTATGTTACTTGAGGTTGTTGTGCCCCAGACAAGTAAAAACGCGAAATCTTTGAGGAAATGATATCTGAACACGAAAACATGCAAAGAAAAAAACGTGTTTTAGATGTCTGGAACGTTTGAAAGCAGAAACACATATACATACAAGCACAAGTACTTGAATACAAAATATATACGTTTGTTTGTATTACAACCCTAAACCGTTTTGCAATAGATGCAAGCATATTTTGCAATAGATGCAAGCAAAAGTTGCTGCCGTTGATGGAGGTGCACCCCTTTAGATTGATGATTCTCAGCTTTGAAAATGACATTTGGACGTTTTATAGTGCCCTTTGAAAGTCGAAGTTTTTCGGATAAATTTGAATTTTTAAAATGTTACCGGCGAGTGTTTATGGGATTTTTTCGGATTTATCCGAAAACACTGAGCCCTAGGTATATGATGCTACTCACCTAGTGGTTCGCGAGACATCGACTCCCAGAATGTGTGGCATCCACCGGAAGTTTAACGGCGGAGCTGTTGAAGCATGCCGTGAATTTTGGTGTCCGCAAAAAACCACAGAGAAGCGCCTCGCGGCACGCGCTCTCTTCGTCCTCTGCTTCATCTACTGGTTTGCTCCCAGAACACTGGCGCCGATTTTCCAGCGCAAGATGCAACTGCTATGATGGGCGACACAACGAGTAGAGAGAGCGAAAAAGAAAGAGACACGGGGGGAAGGAAGAGAAATAAAGATAGAGAAAGAAAGAAATTCTAGGGGACAAAATTTAATCGCCAGGCGAGATTCGAACCCGCGTAAGCTTTATTCGGAGGCGAGCGTCTAAACCATTCGGCTATTCAGGACTCTAGCAGAGCATAGCATATCATAGCCTTGTACGGTATAGTATAGCAAGGGTATGGGAAAGGGATGTGATGGCGAGGAGGAGAGACAGCAGGACGGAGAAAACAAAGCTTAGCATATAAAGAAAGAGAAAGCGAGAACTAGACAGAACGAAAAGTAAAAGAAAAAGGAAAGAGAAAGAATCAAAGAAAGAGAGAGAAATAAATACACACAGCGACAGAAAGAGTCGGAAAGAAACAGGAAGCGAGAAATACAGGGAGAGAGAGAGAAAGAAAGCGAAGATAGAAAAAGAAAGATAGAAAGACCGAGAAAGAGAAATAAATTGAGATGGAGAGAAAGAAATAGAAATCAACAGACCAAGAAAGGCATAAGAAAGAAATAGATATGAGATAGAAAAAGAAAGAAAAAACTTACAAAACTTAACAAAACAGCAACAGCGAGGACTATATAGGTGCCCATCATCTCCACTGTCTTTTTAGCATTGCGCCTCCAGTCCAATCTACGCATTTTTTTATATATGATTTATTGACTACCTGATGCCGTAGTGCCTGTATGACTGCTGAGTTTTCGAGCAAATCAAATGCTTTCTCGTACCGTATGGAGGCTATTTACAGGGTTCCCCAGCTATCTCTACTCAGAGGTTGAAAATATGTTTACGAACTCTATGAAGACGCGACTAAATGCATGTAGCTGTCTATTGCATTTATTAAGTCACACTATTTCTTGATTTCTTTTTATATGCCTAATTATTATTCTAATTAACAAACTTTCGAAGCAACGAAGCAGGGCAAAACGTTCTAATGAGAAAGTTGTACATCGGTTTGCTGAAGTATCGCGTACAACTGAAGTACCTGCAAAAAAGGAGGCCGCGCGGCGTGGCGCCTCGAATAAAAGAAAGACTGTACTTTCCAAAAAATATCCAGAGACTTTATACACGGCGTGATCGCAGCGCTCCCTAACGTTCCATGTGCAAACGACGTTCCATACGACGATCGACGTTCCCTAACGTTCCATGTGCGTTCGTTCGTGTGTGCTGCCTCGACAAGACAGCGACGACGATGGTGGTTTTGCACGTTTTGTTAGCGCGAACACAAGAGATAACCGCTGCGCCTGCTTATCGCTGTCGTGAACCGTCGCGTATGAAGCAAATCGTTCGCACGAGAAACATTATGGCGGACTAGAAGCACTGCAAGCATAGGCGCGCAAGGTTGCATGCCACGTGGTACTTTTTTGTATTTCGCGGGCATCTCTTGTGCAGCAGAAAAATGCTAATACTTAGTAGGTAGAAAGTTGCAACATGGGTTTGGTCGCGTCGTGCTAGAGTGCGTAGGTAAATTTTTAAACTCTGGCTAAAGATAGCTGGGGCACCCTGTATGGGAGTTGGATATTTCCTGCATTTCTCTATGCCTTGGTTGATAGTGCGAATATGGCCTATTGTCGAGTACCCTCTAGTGAATCCTGCTGGGTCCTTTGGTTGATTGAACTCTAAGGTGACCCTGGGTTGATATAGTCTGTGAATCACTCGTGGCGGATTCCTGCATTCCATGGGCCGCGGTATACGGGTATTCCCCACACGTGGCTGTGGTAAAGAGTTTCAGGACGCACACAAGAGGTAGAGGTCTGCGAATACTGAATTTTAGAACCACATCTAATACGCATCGAACAGCGATGACACCGAATCGACTGCGATTACGAATCGAATACTATTCGAATAGTTTTCGAATAGTAGCGCAACCATCTTTCAGGCAGTTCTAGAATGGTAATGTAACCGTTTTCGAAACAGCGCAGGAATTCTACGACATTGTGTTTGAAACAAATGTTCACAATCTTTAACAATGGAACGGTACGGTTACTTTTATACGGCACAAAATAATACTACATTTATGTCAATTGAAGCAAGCTCTTGTATAGGGATCATTCCACGCCAACTGTCCCAGTCGGGGCGCTCGACAAAAATCTATTTCTCTAAAAAAATCTGAGAAGATTACACACACATAGACATTAGTAATACAGTATTTTCCCAAAATAATTTGAGTGGCAAAAATTTTTGGCCACGTGAGCGCCATTTGAAGTTCACGAAATGTTGAAAAACCAGGTACGAAAAAAAACCATTCGCTTAAATCGATCGTTCCATGCATTCTTTTAACACTTGCCTTTTTGCGTTTTTAGAGCATCGTGATTTTTTTAAAGGGCAGTTCCTTACAGGAGCTTATATGTATTTTTTACTCCTTAGCGCGTAGGTAATGTTGAGTAAATTGTCGTGTTTTGGGGAATTTTTTTACAAAGAAGAATTGCGATCAAGTGCAAAAAATATTTTTATAAAACCCTCCATAAAAGACGCTATCTGCTAAATTTTTGTGTTGCCTGTGCACGGCCCATAGGCTCTAATATTAAATCTTGAACTTGGCAAAAACGCTACAATGGCCTATGTCGAGACGTCTGTAGCACCCTAAGGTGGTCAAAGTAAATATAAGCGAAAAAGCGCACACGATCGAGAATCATAAAAACTGTGTCCAGAGAAAGTTTATCCAAAGTAGTTTTTGTTTTAGCTGTGAAAAAAAATTTTGAGATTGAGTTCCTCTTTTCCATTATTTTGCTGTGGGGACAATACAAGCCAACTGAATTTGCTGCATAAAAAAAGAGGTAGTGTATTCTTAGCACATGGTTTTCAGTTTCTTTTGTTAGTACGTTATATTGTTTATTACATACGAAAGTGATAATAAAGAGAGGTAAGAGTGTAAAAATATCATTGCTGATGTGCCACAATTAGGTGCCACAATTCCCTCAATAATGAATCGCGTTACTTATTGCATGGGGCTCTCAGAATAAACAGGCGTGAAAATAAGTTAAAGGGGCCCTGCAACACCTTTCTTAGTTATATTAGAATAGTCTCATTATTGACGTATGACTCTTCACGAGTCATATGCCGCAAAAATTTTTCGAATCCGTCAAGTCTAAGTGGTGTTACCAAATTATAGAGATCACGTTCCGCAGCTTTCTCCCTTAGCTCAACGCAGCGAGCGCGCGGAAAGCTGCGCGCGGCGTGAAGGGAGGGAGGGAGGGCGGAGGTGCAAGGAGGCGACGTCAGCGCCGGCGGCATTTTTTTTTCATTTTTTTCTCTCTGGCGTCTCGGCGCAACCACGTGGTCTGTGGCGCCACTTCCGGTCGGCTCGCGCGGTCGTCGTCGAGCGGCGGAGCCCATGGCACCGTGTATCGCGCGTGCTTGAAAACTGCGAGTCGGTTTGGTAATGTTGGGTGTGCACCTCGAACTGCCGTAGTGTTTTCATCGCTCTGCCAACCATGGACGCAAACTTGCGTGCGCGTTTGGAACGAATGACAGCTGAGATGGGTTTCGACCCACACTCCGATACACCGCCTCTTCGCACTGCTCGCGCTTGAATCGTATTCAACACGGCAAAGCTGCGTGCACCCTTCTCCCAGTGGCGGTACTTCGATGCTGTTTGCTCTTCGAATGCGGGCGCACAGCGAGTGCGGGCTGACAACAAAGAACTACAGACTAGAAGAAAGGATCGTGGGGCATCGGGCGGGCGCGGACCCGTCCCCCTGCTGTCTGCAGCTACCGTGAAAATGCGAATCTGCTTGGTTGCTGTGTCGCGGTTTCTCGGGAACCTGAGACTACGGGGAGGATACGCCGAGGTACGGCTCGATGGCATACTGAACAGACAGCGAACGGGACTCTCGCCATACAGCGAACACAGGTATCCTAAGCTAGCCGGCGCCAGCGCTGTTATCGGAGAAATGCTGAACCGTTGCCTCGGTCGGTCGTGAGAACGAGCCGACGATGCAGTTTCCAGCTGACGAGGCAACACTCGAACGGCTGCCACTCTCAACGGCAACCGGCGATGGTCAAAAGCACAGAAATATTCACGATTTCGGCACTGCACATGGTGAAGAAAACGCAACCACGCAACTACGAGCAGACGAGCTGTCGGTGAGACCGGAAGTGCTAATATTAATGTTTGTTCGGTGTTTTAACAGCATAACACAATATAAACATACATATTATCTACTTTTTGAACTCAAAATTAACAACTAAGGTAATAATGAGGGTGTTATCGTGATTAAAACATCAGCCAATGGTGGAACTGCCGACAATCGCGTCATATATTGCGGACTAATACATCATTTGTCGAGAGAAGAGGGAGCGATTTTCAGCTGACTTTGAGAATTTATTGTAAATTCCAGGCCGCTCGCTTCGCTATAATATTTGGCTCGCGTGTTCTCGGGAGCCTCGACTACCGATTGGCAGCGCTTTTTGACTCTGCTCAAAAAGTGTTGCAGGGCCCCTTTAAGTCTCAACGTTCATGTAAACCGGAGAAAGGAGGCGTGAGCGTGGACGTTTATAGCGGATCCATACGAAGTTCATCTAAGTTTACCGCAAGGAACGGCGGACGATGTGACGACGCGCGTGTATTTACACTTTCCGTACGTCGTCCGCGACCCTATACGGACAGAACATGCCAAACTATTTTTGACATTCTAATTTGGGCGGTTGCGGGCAGCAGATGTTTGGTTAAAGTAGGATTTGTCAGTCTGGTAACATGCAGTTTTACAGCTGCTACGATATCAAAATAACAGACTATTTTTGTGGCGTAGTTGTACGCCGCCGCCGCCGCCTCCGGTGTGCGTAAGCAATGCAATAACCAACGCAATTCATTATTGGGGGAATGGTGGCATAATCTAAGCCAATGGCATTGTTATAATTTTATCTGTATTTATTATCACCTTGATATGTAATAATCAATATAACGTACTAACAAAAAAAAAACTGAAAAACATGTGCTATATATGAATACACTACCTGTTTTTTTATGCAGCAAATTCCGTTGATTTCGGTTGTCCCCACAGCAAAACAATGCAATGGTGGGACTCAACTTCAAAAAATTTTTTGGGCCACCTTAGGGTGCTACATATGTCTCAACATACGCCAATGTAGCGTTTTTGCCAAGTTCAAGATTTAATTTTACAGCCTATGGGCCGTACACAGGCAAAACAAAAAACTTAACATAGTACGTTTTATGTAGAGTTTAAAAATATTTTCTGCATTTGATCAATAATTGTCTTTTGTAAAGAATTCCCGAAAACACGACAACTTACTCAACTTCACCTACGCGCTAAGGAGTAAAAAATATAAAGCTCCTGCAAGGAACTGCCCTTTAAAAAAATCACGATGCTGTAAAAACGCAAAAAAGCAAGTGTTAAAGAATGCCTGGAACGATCGATTTATAGCGAATGTTTTTTTCGTACCTGGTTTTTCAACATTTCGTGAAGTTCAAATGGCGCTCACGTGGCCAAAAATTTTTGCCGCTCAAATTATTGTGGGAAAATACTGTATTACTAATGTCTATGTGTGTGTAATTTTCTCAGATTTCTTTAGAGAAATGAATTTTTGTCGAGCGCCCCGACTGGGACTGTCGGCGTGGAATGACCCATAGGTCAAACAACAGCCTTAGCAATATTTTTTTAACTGCCGGTAGAAATATAGCATTTAACGCAGTATTCAAAGTGGCACTTTGTCAACAGCTTTTAAAGTAAAACTGATGTACAAATACTAAGCAAATTCATGAGACAGCGTGAGCATGAACGCCATGATGTAAAAGTGCATTGGTGACTGTAAGAACGCCTTCATCCTGTGTTCAATATAACGTCGATAGACCCGTAAATGCTTGCGCTGAATGCATTTTGGGAATTGGCTCCGTGCATTTGAATTCTAAAAGGTGCGTATAATGCCAAACAGCACCGCTTACACATCTGATTCTTGACTTCTCAACAATGCTATTTCTGCAACGTTAAAATAACGTGTTACTAATGTTCTTTCATGAATAGGGGATAACTGATAGCTTCCAAGATAGCGGGTACAAATGCGGTGCAAATAATGTGCTTGTTATTATTGTGCAGGTATGATTGCGTCTTAATTAAAACGAAACTGTTCATCTAGATGTGCAATTAGCGTTTGTATAATAAAAGGCGATTATCACACTGTTTTGTCATCCTTTAGCTGAATATGAATATGGCCCACAGCACTTAAGTAGGGCGACAATCGGCAAGTTGGTACGGTTGCGTGCCTAATGAACCCCGCGGGAAATGTGGAATGCTCTCCACATCAACACTCTGCTCGAGGAATTCGTTTTTCAACACTCTGTTGTTTCGCTTGAAAAAGAGTAGTGGCATCTGTGTTTGTAACGATGAAGTGAACGTTTTCAAGTTTTTAACTTTTCTTTCGTACGCTTCTGTATCAGTTGGCAGTCAGCGCTCGTTTCGTATTCTTCTTATGCCCCGTTTCTTTTCACGCCGTGCATAATATAGACAACAGATACAGAGTGCTGTTTCATTTTGGAATAATCATTCAGCAAGACCGGAGTTCACAGTCATTTTAATCTTTATTGCCTACCTTCGAACCGGACCCTCCAAGACGAAGGTACAACTCCTAGAACGATCATCAATGACGTCTCTTATTCACGAGGAAAGCCCGCTCACTTCTATCTCCGGGAGGAGCAAACAGAACACATGAAAGGGGAATGATGACTTCTAGCGTCAAGGTTGTTTTGTTTCCAGGACGTAGATTCTCGTTTGAGCCTCGTACTCTTCGTATTATCCGCATTCCATCGATTAGGGAAGTATCAATGGCTGATTGGCAAATGATACAGCGGTCAGCCAGACCACGATGCACCCTTAGCTCCAAAGCGGCCAGCCCCGCCAAAAGCTCCAGGCCTTGCGAAGCTTGCAGGAACCGGCGCGGAAGCAGCTGCGGCTACAGGGTTGGCGACTGTGTTAGCGTTGAAGACAGCATCGGCGCTATTCCCAGGGGCAGTGCCGGGCTCGTTGGTGTCCACTGTGGCACGGTAGCCATTTTCATCAGCAACGTAAGTCACAGTGCGGAACAGGCCATTGGCGTCCCGATATCCATAGGAACCACTCTTGGCGTTGCTGCCATCACCCTGCTCGTTGTGGAAAAGTTGTGTTCCAAACTCGTCGGTGTTGTCGTAAGAGAAGCTGTATGGTTGTGGAGGCTAGAAATAACGCAGGAGATCAACAAGTGAATATAACAGGTCTACAAGTCGATATTGCAAGACGATAAGCAGCGTTTGAGCGATGCATTGGCAGCAAGACATCGCAACAATTTTCTGCAAAGACAAAAAAAAGACGGCCTTCCACACTAACCCACACGCATCGTCTCTCAGAGATCTCTTCGAAAGAATGAGAATTCATAAGTAGTGCGAGCATGTGGCGCATGCCATTGCCTACACAAATGAGTGGTATGAGTGAGTCCTTTACAACGGAATATATGTATATACGGCGTTTTGAAGGGAAAAAAGTTTGTATGTCTGTAATAAACATGTGTTCACTGAATAATTCATGTCGGCAGTAAACTCACCCAAGACGATATTTGTTAGAATGCGTGCGTTGAAATGTCTGCAGTAGCGGAAGGGACGGGTATACAAAAAAAAATGCAGTATTCGCAGACCAAACGGTACAAAACTTCGTATCTTTGGAAAATACTATGTATTTGAAAGCTAACGACTGTGTTCGTATCGTCTCTGATTTATGTCGTTCTGATTGTGCATAAGACGTCTATATTAATCATGCAGTTATGGCGCTCGAATGCTGACCCGAAGGTCGCGGGATCGAATCCCGGCCGAGGCGGCTGCATTTTCGATGTAGGCGAAAATGTTTGAGGCCCGTGTACTTAGATTTAGGTGCACGTTAAAGAACCCTAGGTGGTCGAAATTTCTGGAGCCTTCCACTACGGCGTCTCTCATAATCATATCGTGGTTTCGGGACGTTAAACCCCAGATATTATTATTATAATATTAATCATGCAAACTAAACTGAATTGGAAGAAGTTGATGTTTTATTGATTGCCCGTTAATTAATTTAGCTCTTTTTGTATGGTTTTCGAACCATTCAGTCCCCTGTCACATTTCCCTTAACCATTTAGTTTGACCTAAAAGCCCCAACACATGGAAGTTCCATATTCATTTCCGATTGTGAAGAAAGAGCAATGACAGTAGCTCGATTGCATGGATAGAATGAACTTGCTGTCTTACGCCGGAATCGTCGGCAGCTGCAAAGCTGGGCGTGGCCGCTGCTGCTACCAAGGGCCCTCCTCGGAAACCTCCTCGCTGTAGTGCGTGGTGAGCCCCAAAGCCATTGCGGCCGCCCGCTGCCGCGACACCGAAGACACAGGCGATGACGAGCTGCAGTTTGCACATAACTTAATATCTAACACACTGAACACATCAAATGCATTATAATACACAATCTGCCTTCCGAGTCATTTATGCTGTGGTTTACCCCAGTCGCTAACCTCAATGCTTTGTTGTTGACGTTGTTTTAGCATATCACTTAACAACACCGCCACCTTCCTTGCTTTCCTTGTATTGGCACACGAATTCTGTAATCCCAAAGGGACTTCAGAATTTTAAAAGGCACACTATCAGAGCACTCCGGAATAACTTTGACCACCTTTGTTTGCGTGAACTGAATATACCCACAGGAATATTGATCTTTTTTTTTAGGTGCGAAGCACCGGAGGGGCTCGGCTTGAAAGCGTTTAATGTCGTCACGGTCTATCATAAAACGGGTATGCGCCACAAAATTTGGGTAAAGCCCACTACTCGCCACCGGTCTACTAACAATGAAGAGGGCAATAGTTAGCCCAACAAATAGCCGACGACGTTAGTGATGAAACACCCATCCCTAATTAGAGAAGAAGATGATGATGAAAAGACGAAGAAAAAGACAATGAAGACCGAGAAGAAGAATAAAAGAAGAAGAAAAAGAAGAAGAAGCAGCACCTTAGGGTAAGCTACATTCCGGTGCAGCTTTCCCACGACGCTAGTGAAGCGGAAACACCCTTTCTTACATGCCTGGTTTCAAGCTTAGTACCACCAGTGTCTCATCATAGAAATCTCTCTCAAAACACTGCATGCTTCGCCCCTCCCAGGATTCAGGATAGTGAAAGTGAAACACCCTTGCCTTCGTGTTGCGCACCTCCCCAGTTTCTTTTTTGTTGTTTTTGTTGTTTGCAACTCTATTAAGTGCCACTGCCGCGGATGGGACAATAACGCGTGGCCTCGGGCGTACGAATAGAAAGGCGTGAAAACTCGTCGCCACACTGTTATTCTTGAAAAAACAGATATCTGTCTTTCTTTTTTGTTGTTTGCAAACTGAAATATTTACGCACGGATTGAGTGCACTACGTTGTGAGCGACATTTCGGGGATCTTCCGAGCAATCAGCTTCCTCAGCTACTGGAACTGGACACCGTGTGTATGTCATCACGGTGGAACGTACCGGTTGTTTTATTACGGCTAATGTGTGCCTGTTAGCGTCCGCTACCTTTACGGATTTGAAGACGACTTCCAAGGCGTAAAACTAAGAGCCAGTAGACAATGCGTCATTGAATATTTCGACACTACTCCTACCGCTTCTATTCCAAGTTCTAGGAGCAATATGCGGAAAAGATTTGTGGCGATAAATTTACCGGTTAATTCTTACTACTTTTTCAACTCTAGTGGCTAGGATTCTAGATTTTTAAAAAAGATCACTGAATATGAGATGAGATACAGAACGGTACCTTGGCGAAGGTCTCCATTGCAGGGAAATTCGTTTTCTCTAGCACCGAGAAAACGTGCGCGGTTCAGAGCCTGTAGGTTGCCACAAGAATGCAAGTTCGGATGTCCTCCAGTCGTCAAAGAACTGCTTTTATACTGTTCGGCTTCTCTCCGCCTCAAAGGTACACGATTGACGTTGCTCGGCTCACTCGTGGTCACGTGATTATTCGTGGTCCTCGACACACATCGTGTCTTTTTCCCTCTCTCACCTGGGACTTCGTCTTCACCGAACGATTTCTTCACTTTAGGCACGGTTTCTTTGAAAGTAAGGGTCACGGTTGCTAGAACAGAATGCCCGCTCGTGTTGCGGGACAAAGAAAAACAAAATTACGTGACTGAAGGTTCTTTTCGGTGAATTTGTGCACTGCAAGTTTTCATTCGCGGTCCATTAGGTTGCTGCGTAACACGGATACCCTATGGTCGCGATACAGCTCACAAAACGTTTGCAATGTTCCCACGACACGCAACGTGCAGACTTCCTAATTCATATGCGAAACAGAGTGAGTGCGGTGGAAGGCGCATGCAAGACGCCCGACAGTCAATTTCGGCTATGGCCAACGTTGTCAAATAGTGCTTGCCCGCATCTTGATACGTACGCTTTACATTATAGCAGATGACTGGTAAGGCGTAACGAAAAAATATGGCAGTGTAAACTGTTGGAGATTAAGGGAACGATGGCAAAATTATATGTAAAAGTTCCCAATTAAAGCATTCAATCATACTTTACAGCCTTTAACTCACACCACTCAACTCATTCTAGTGCGGAAGGTTCAAAGACGTTGAACTTACAAAAGTCTTCACTATAAACTCATTATTATATCATTAGATATTTCTAACCTCTATTTCAATGTTATTGTATTCATTTAGCAGTTGCGGTTCCGCCACTGACATACAATATTTTGATAACACTGCTTTTGAGCATTTTCGCTTTTCAAGGGCCGTACCAAAGCGCTTGATCTGCTGGACCTTACAATAATGTGTTTGCTCTGCTTTCAAACATGTATTTAGCTTTACCACTATTTGGAACAAGTCACGCAATTAGCCAGTATGTTGTTGAACAAAAGTGCTGAACACAAATATAAAGCATGACATTTAATTTTTCCAGTAAATGTGCCGTTATTCGTGAATCGCTCCGCTCCTAAACATAGGTCGTCCATGCGTAAAGCCGCTTCATGCCGCCATCACCCAAACCAGATAATGACAATTCTGGCTGTATAATAACAACGCATGACATAAGGCGCGTTCACCGCTTCTCAATGAGAATAATTTGATTCGCTATAAGGCGCATTGTCACAGAATATATAGAATATAAGGCGCATTGGCACAGATCTCAGTATTTTTGCTCACCAATATGACGAACATTTATTATCATAGCACAGCAGTTGATTTTAACAATAATAATAACAAAAGTAATTATAACGATAATTTATAGGTACCAATAAAACAATAATGATTTATGTTTCTTGCTTTCTTAGAAGAAAACTAAGCCCTATGGCAGCGTGCACGGACATCAGTATGTACATTTGCTTATCGATTTCGCACTGGTGTTCATGCCCTGCACGTTTTCTCCATGTATAATCAATGGCGCTCATTTGTAACGCTCATTTTTATTTCTCGTGAGGTACAGGGTATAGCACGGTTCGAAAAAGGGCTTGCAGAAGGTAAGAAAATATCCAGAATTATTTGTGGCCTAAGATAAATGTTCGAAGAAGGTGTCCGCTCGAATACTAAAATATTATTTTCATAATACAGTCCCTCGTTGTCAGTAGCCGTCCTCATATCGGTGCATCGACGTCATAGAAAAATCGCGCATTAGTTTTCTTCCTTGCTATACGTCATCAGAGTGCGTGTTTATTTTCGATGTTGTAAGCCTATAACCACCACGTACTGAAAAAGTAGACTTCGTAGCTTTTCTTTCCATGTATTTGTGAAAATAACTCGCTCGTGAAAGAGAAAATACTGGTTTGACTATCGAACGATGCTGCTTCACCTGCTCTCTTGCTATTCGCGTTCCATTGTTCAACTTTACGCAGCCATATTTGTGACCCTGACTTGCTTATAGTTTAATGTACTAGGGTGGTCATCAGCAGCCATTTTTAGGCTTTGATTGCGATGTTTCCTACTAGCTATACCAGGACTCTCTTGTTTACCGCAGGCTGATCTAATTTATGGTATTAAAAATATTGGTGCAGTATTATGACATGTTTAATCTATTCTGAGAATCATACACAGCACGTGTGAGAGCACTGAGCCGCATGGTAAGCAACCTCTATTCCTGCCTATATGAAAATTTAGTCTCTGATGCATACCACCACTGTTTTTTTTTTGGTATGTGTTTTTTTTTGTCCATACCTGTATTTTCGGCCGTCCTTGTCGAGTATAGCACCATCGTTTGCTATTCCTCCTTGCATTTAAACCTGATGCCTCGTAGCTGACGACTCGTGCAACGCGAGCATCATAACCAATCCTGTTCTCAAAAAATAAACGTGGAGGTTTCGGTAATATGACGTGTCATCAAGAAGCCATGATGCCTTTTCACGGTTATGCTAATTTCCTTATCCTTGTTTTAGCAAGCATGAAAAGGCCTCACTGGTAAACTTTGTCGCTCATTTGTTGCATGCTTCATGTGGATCACTTCGGGGACGCGGTATCGTTTTATGCAAAATGCAGTTTGGTGAGATAATCTCTCTTGAACCGAGTCGCGCCGTTAATTAATTTTCCATGATTGCAGTCCATGGCGTGCCCGACGCATGTCCACTTCTTATCAGAGCAACGACACATGTTTAGTAGAATAGTTTTCACAACGGGAACGTTTTGACTTACACTTTAATCGGTAGCATCAATTGTTGCAAAATAATATTGCGTTGCAAATTTTCAAGAGCCTCCTGTTCCGAGGATGGTGCCACTTTCTCTAGAGGTCACCGTGGTCACGACGAAGCTCGTTGAGGATGCGTTTCCGCAGTGCCCACGCTCATTTCCTCAGAGAACAGAGAGGCCATGGTCACAACAGCGTCCTTGCTTTCTGAGAGCACGTATCATAATCACTTCGACGAGCAGCCTTCACAGTACCTAATATCGCAGATAAGTGCAACCAACTCAAGCAGAGAAATGTTAATCATAGGAAATATCATCATTAACGAATTTCAAGCGACCATCTAGGCAAGGTGTACTGCTCCGGTGTTGAAGTCCCCAAACACAACATGTTTTAAAAAAACCCGCGAAAAACTATTATGAAGCGCTGAGTATTGCCCTGAGTACCTTGGTTCTTCGAAGTAAAGCTGTGAAATGTTCATTTCACTGCACTTTACTAATTAGAATCATTATAACAATTCCAACCACAGAAACAAACCAGCTCCAAGTAGAGAACCCTCCATTTTACCAACTTTGCTATTGTGGAGGGACTACAGTTATCGGATACATGAGACTGCCTGGCCCTATGCTTCGTGCGCTTAAGTGACACGGGCATAGCCGCCTGTAAAGAATGCGCCTTTGCATGCGTTTTAGCCAAGCGTACATCTCGTTACTCTTAACGCATTAACAAGACACGTCGGGGTTGCTGGTGCGTCGCTTCGCAAAGGAACCTCAAAAATCGCTTCGGTGTGACCTCTTTTCAAAGGTGTGTAAAAAACAAAACATCCTTGAGCAGCTTTAAAAATGCGGCAACAGCGTTGATCGCCTACCATGGACACAAACAAGAAAGCGCAGCAGCATTAGTAAAGAAACTTGCACGACGCGGGCCGCCGGCCGCTGCTATTTGTTTATTTATTATTCAACAATACTGCCGTTCTTATTCGAGATCATTGCAGGAGAAACGCATATTGCCACGTGCGTTTTTTATTATCGCTTTTGCTGTATTCGGTTTTCGCCCACAAAGACTGTCAGCAACGCTCAGCGCAAACCGCGCCTCATTGTTCGAGAAGCTTCACGATTATTGTAGATTGTTTTTTTTTTTTAAGATTTCGCGCAAGACGCCATCACTCGAGCTTATTCGAGAGCTTGCGCGACAACTAGCGATAACGCTGGAATATTCGACGGCACATGTATAAATGCCGCCGCGTTTCATCGCTTGTCAGTTACGGCCGACGCTCTGTTCGCCGCTATCAGTGCATACCGTGTGTATTGCTGTAAATTAACTTTCCGTTTCAAAGACTGTCTGCAAAAATGGTAATAAGAAACGCACGTGGCAATGATAATAAGCTATATATACAAAAAGTCATAATAGATAGAACAAAGCGAAAATTAGAATGATGACTAAAAATTTGTTAATACAGAGCATCCTCGAGAGTGCTGCAATAAATATTCAATAGCATCGGCAGGAGCAACAGCAGCAGTAAAGGCAGTAAAATGGAAGTATTTCATGCAATTATGCACGAAAGCATGAAATAAAAGAAACGCTAGGCCTTCGCGGAAAGCACAGCACTGTCACAGCAAAAGCATGAAGAGCGGCATTATTGAGCTCTCTTGGGGATACTAAGACAAGTACATAGCAAGCTCCCCACTAGCCATATGTCATAAGTTTTGTGAAGTTGGGAAGTATACCCACTACGCCATTCGTCATTCTGTAGAGAAGTAAGGTACCAGCTACACATCCGTAAGGCATTTTGTGCGCTTTGTGATGCGGCGGCTAAGGACGATGAAGAATTATGCTTGAGCCCAGTGTAATGGGTTGGAAGACTTAAACGACCAATTAGTTACGCGATTGGGTGAGCCATTAAGACGGCTTTAAGTTGACGAGGAAGGCATACAAGCATTCCATTTGCTGATGGGTGCTTCGCGGTAGTATGGATATGGCGGATGCCAAGCAGGCAAGTTAGTTCGCGGAAGAAATCCTATTCACACCTTTGGCCGCGACCGGCGATAACAACGCTGGGGCATCCGAAGCGCCTGATCCAAGCACGGAGAAACGCTGAAGCCAGGTAAGTGCCATTATGTCGGTGCGAGGAAATGCTTCGGGCCAGCGGGCATAACGGTCCACACAAGTGAGGATGTAGCGAGCACCTTCGGATGGTGGGAGTGGGCCAATAATATCGGTGTGAACGTAATGGAACCGAGCATGAAGTTGGCGAAAGTAGGGAATTGGCGATTTATAGATCTATTGTTCCCTGAAGACCCTTTTGTCACAATGTTAATAGCTAACATGCAGCGCCCTCGCGCGGCGTTGTTTCTTTGTGTGTTGTGTCGCTGCCGCGTTTTGAATCGCAGAAGCTAATTTTCAGAAATTTTACAAACCCCATATTTTGCACCACTGGGTGAAAGCGCAAGGCGTGTTATCGTCGCTGACAGAGAATTCGTTTCTTAATGTTGAATAAGTTGCAGGACTAAGGCACATGTTCACTTCAAATCTGAATAATGTTCAGTAACCTTGCTGTCATCTATGAACACACAAAAAAAAAATCAAACTCTGTCGCTTTGGCGCTGTTGCGATCAGCAGACGGCTTTTACCTTTTTACGCGCTGCTCTCAGGGCCCGTATTTTCAAACGCTCTTTACCCCAGTGAGGGGGCCTTAACTGCTTGAGGACGCCTTATCACGTATTCTGGAACGCTCCTTACTAAGGTTCCCTCACTGAGGCCCTCCTTGGTGCTCCCTCAAGTTAAGGTAGCTCTAGGGCTACCTTCTGGTCTCCTTACCTTGCTACTTGCACTGAAAGGGCGCTTCTCTGCAGTACTTTGTCAGCGACAGCGTGTCCGATTTCTTATTTTTGATGGATGCCTTGCACTTCTACACACGCTCGCACTTGGTCGCAGCGTTTAGTGACGGTGTTACCCTGTATCCTCGTCGTTGCTGGAAAATTGCTTGCCAGACGTGTTTTCTAGCGTGCGGCTGAACGGCTCTCAAAAATTTTCGTTAGGATTGCGCAGCGCGAAGAGGACAAGGCATTTTACAGGAACAGAGAAGTGACTCGAGGAAACCGAAACCCCCTCATTACCCACCGTCTTCCAGGAATGACAGTTCTTGTTTGGATGAGACTAACGATATCCCTGTCGAAAATTCTCATATGACACATATGCCTCGTATCCAGTAATCTCGTATGAACACATATTGTCACGTGGTCGTGACGTCGACGAAGACAGCAGTCAGCGTTTGCAGGATGAAACTGTTTATTTGGCCGAACTTGTGGCCGGAAAATGAGAACTCGAACTACAGCAATACACGCTGTACAAAGATAGCGGCGAACAGGGCGTCGTCCGTCGATCAACTGACAAGCGGTGAAGCGCGTCGGCATTTAAACATGTGCCGTCGAATATTCCAGCGTTATCGCTGGCTGTCCTGCAAATTCTAGAATAAGCTCGAGTGTGCGCGTCTTGCGCGCAATCTTAACAAAACGATCTACAATGATCGCGAAGGTTCTCGAACAATGAGGCGCGGTTCGCGCTGAGCGTTGCCGACAGTCTTTGTGGCCGAAAACCGAATACAGCAAAAGTGATAAAGAAACGCACGTGGCAATGCCCCCCTCTGAAAAAGCATCGTCCCGATGCTTTAAACAGAACAGGCCAATGCACGCAACAATAAATAACAAGAATAAAGCAACAAATATAAACAATAAGCACAAGAAAGAAAGCACAATAATAAAGCAAAATGACAGTCCTCAGATTCGCTAACGTGCGTAATATGGTTTGAGGCGCACGACATGGACGACTTCAGGTCGTGCACGGCGCCGCTGAGACTTCGTAATGCCGTCAGGGACAACCTCGTAGTCGAGTGCGCCGAGGCGTCGAAGTACCCTGTACGGTCCGAAGTATCGTCGAAGAAGCTTCTCACTGAGTCCCCGTCGGCGTATTGGCGTCCATACCCATACACGGTCACCGGGTTGGTATTCCATGTGGCATCGTCGAAGGTTGTAGCGGCGGCTGTCAGTCGTCTGGTGGTTCTTGATCCGTAGGCGGGCGAGCTGTCGTGCTTCTTCGGCGCGCTGTAAGTAAGCGGCGGCGTCGAGATTGTCTTCGTCGGTGACGTTGGGTAGCATGGCGTCGAGCGTCGTCGCCGGGCTTCTTCCGTAGACCAACTTGTACGGCGTCATCTGCGTCGTTTCTTGGACGGCCGTGTTGTAAGCGAAGGTCACGTACGGAAGGACGGCGTCCCACGTCTTGTGCTCAACGTCGACGTACATGGCCAGCATGTCGGCGATGGTCTTATTTAGACGCTCTGTGAGGCCATTGGTCTGTGGGTGGTAGGCGGTGGTGCGGCGGTGGCTCGTCTCGCTGTATTTGAAGATCGCCTGAGTTAGGTCCGCAGTAAAGACGGTACCTCTGTCTGTTATGAGGACCTCTGGGGCGCCATGACGCAAGACGATGTGCTCCACGAAGAACTTGGCTACCTCGGCGGCACTGCCTTTGGGCAAGGCCTTTGTCTCGGCGTAACGGTTGAGGTAGTCAGTTGCTCCGACGATCCACTTGTTGCCGGAAGTCGGCGTCGGGAACGGCCCCAGTAGGTCCATCCCGATTTGCTGGAACGGCCGGTGAGGTGGTTCGATTGGCTGCAGAAGTCCCGCTGGCCTAGTCGGCGGTGTCTTCCGTCGCTGGCAATCTCGGCAAGTCTTAACGTAGTGGGCGACGTCGGCAGGAAGGCGTGGCCAGTAGTATTTTTCCTGTATCCTCGCGAGCGTGCGGGAAAAGCCGAGGTGGCCAGCCGTCGGGTCGTCGTGCAGGGCCTGCAGAACCTCTGGTCGCAGTGCCGAAGGAACAACGATGAGGTAGTCGGCCCGGGCCGGAGAGAAGTTCTTCTTTACGAGGACGTCGTTTTTAAAAAGAAATGACGCCAATCCCCGCATGAATACTTTTGGAACAACGGCGGTCCTGCACTTGAGGTATTCCACAAGGCCCCTGAGTTCCCGGTAGGCTTGCTGTCGTTCAGCGAAGTCGTCGGCACTTATGGTTCCCAAGAAGCAGTCATCATCGTGGTCGTCCTGCGGCGGTGCGTCGACGGGGCACGAGACAAGCAGTCGGCGTCGGAGTGTTTTCTTCCGGACTTGTTTTCTTCCGGACTTGTAAACGACGGTAATGTCGAATTCTTGAAGTCTTAGGCTCCACCGCGCGAGGCGACCTGAAGGGTCCTTCAAGTTGACTAGCCAACACAAGGCGTGGTGGTCGCTCACAACTTTGAAGGGTCGGCCGTAGATGTAGGGGCGAAACTTCGATGTAGCCCAGATGATGGCCAGGCACTCCTTTTCTGTTGTGGAATAGTTGATTTCTGCCTTTGATAGCGACCGGCTAGCATAACTGATGACCCTTTCCAATCCGTCGGTCTTCTGCACAAGGACGGCGCCGAGTCCTACGCTGCTTGCGTCGGTGTGGATTTCCGTATCGGCGTGCTCGTCGAAATGCGCAAGTATCGGAGGCGTCTGCAGGCGTCGTTTCAATTCTTGAAATGCCTGAACTTGCGACGTTTCCCACCTGAATTCGACGTCGGCCTTCGTGAGTTGCGTCAGTGGCTCGGCGATCCATGAAAATTCCTTGACGAAACGTCTGTAATAGGCGCACAATCCGAGAAAACGGCGTACGGCCTTCTTGTCGGTGGGCGTCGGGAAGTCAGCGACGGCAGCTGTTTTCCGCGGGTCCGGGCGAACACCATCCTTGCTGACCACATGACCCAAGAACAAGAGCTCCTCGTACGCGAAGCGGCACTTTTCAGGCTTCAAAGTGAGTCCGGAGGTCTTGATTGCTTGAAGTACAGCTTCAAGGCGCCGAAGGTGTTCGTCGAAGTTTGAGGAAAACACAACGACGTCGTCCAAGTACACGAGACATGTCTGCCACTTCAAACCGGCCAGTACTGTATCCATAACCCGTTGAAAAGTCGCAGGTGCCGAGCAAAGACCAAAAGGCATGACCTTGAACTCAAACAGGCCGTCTGGCGTTATAAAGGCAGTCTTTTCTCGGTCTCTCTCGTCGACTTCTATTTGCCAGTAACCGGTCTTGAGGTCCATCGACGAAAAGTACTTTGCGTTGTGTAATCGATCCAGGGTGTCGTCTATCCGGGGAAGGGGATACACATCCTTCTTCGTGACTTTGTTCAGGCGACGATAATCGACGCAAAAGCGGAGAGTCCCATCCTTCTTCTTCACTAGCACCACGGGGGATGCCCACGGACTCTTCGACGGCTGGATGATGTCGTCGCGTAGCATTTCGTCCACCTGTTTCTTCACGGCCTCCCGTTCCCGTGTCGAAACCCGGTAGGGACTCTGACGGAGTGGTCGAGCATTTTCTTCTGTTATAATGCGGTGGTTAGTAAGGGGCGTTTGTCGGACCCGCGATGACGACGAGAAACAGTCCTTGTTTTTCTGCAGAAGGCATCGAGGCTGTTGCTGTTGGCGAGCGGGAAGACTTGGGTTTACGTCGAAGGGTGGCTCAGGTGTTGGGGTAGTCGTCGTAGCTTCGTCATGATCTGAAAAGGCAAACGCATCGCTGACGGCCAAGATTTCTTCGATGTATGCAATCGTCGTGCCCCTGCTCAGGTGTCTGTATTCTTGGCTGAAGTTCGTTAGCATCACGCTTCCTTTTCCTTCATGCAACCGAGCAATGCCCCTTGCACCGCAAATGTCGCGGTCTAGTAGCAAACGCTGATCGCTCTCGATGACACCTTCGATGTCTTCAGCTTTTTCGGCGCTGACGGGAATTATGATGCTGGAGCGAGGCGGGATGGTAACTTGATCCTCGAGCACGTTCAGGGCATGGTGACATGGATTCGTATCCGGCGGTGTCGTTTTGTCCGACGATAGGGTTATCGACTTGGTTCTTAAGTCAATGACGGCGCCATGATGGTTTAAGAAATCCATGCCAAGTATGACGTCCCTGGAGCAGTGTTGCAAGATTACGAAACTCGCAGGATACGTGCGATTATTGATTGTAACTCTTGCTGTGCAGACTCCAGACAGCGTTATTAGATGGCCTCCAGCGGTACGGATTTTCGGGGCCTTCCCAAGGAGTCTTAACTTTCTTCAACTTCGTGGCGAAAGGCCCACTGATGACGCAATAGTCGGCTCCAGTGTCGACGAGAGCGGTGACGTTGTGGCCGTCAATGAGAACGTCGAGGTCGCTAGTTCGTCGTCTTGCGTTGCAATTGGGTCGCGGCGTCGGGTCACGGCTGCGTCGGTTTGTTCCGCTGCTTCGACGTGGCGTCGTCAGTTCTTCCTCAGGCCGTGAAGTTTCGACGTCAGGGCTTCGTTCGTCTTGCGGCGTGTTCTTTAGATTTCGTTGCGGCGTCGTCGTCGGCGGCGGAGGATCTTCGGTAGTTCGTCGTACAGCAACCGCACCTCCATCGGTTGCTGCCCTTAGTTTTCCGGATACGGGCTAGGTGACCGGCCCCGGTTTGGGCCAGTGTACTGCCGGCGGTGCGGAGACATGTAGCGGCCGGGCGACGGCGAGCGGGAAGGTCGTCGTTCTTGCCAGTGTGTTCCGGTGAGGTAGTCGTCGATGTCCCGAGGCCGTTCGCCTGGCTGCGGGCGCGGCGCGTTGACGGCGAATCCTCGAAGCCCAATCTGTCGGTACTGGCAGCGGCGGTATGTGTGGCCGGCTTCCCCGCAATGATAGCAGAGCGGTCGGTTGTCAGGGGCACGCCAAACGTCGGTCTTTCGAGGGGCGCATGGTTGTCCTGTCGGCGGGCGGTATGGCGTCGGTGGTGGTCGCGGCGGTGCCTGACGTCGGAACTGCTGCGGCGGCGCGGCGTCTTGACGCGGGCGAGGAGGGGCGCCGTTGCGTCGGGCTGCAGCAGCATAGCTCATGGCTTGCGGCTGAGGCAGTGGCGGTTCAAGGTTGCCCACGGACTGCTGGATTTCTGATCGAACGACATCTGCGATCAAGTCCACTTGAGGCTGCGCCGAAGGTAAGAGCTTGCGAAGCTCCTCCCGCACGATCGCTCTGATTGTTTCACGCAGGTCGTCGGAGCCGAGGGCATGAACAGCTGGGCTGTCTTGAATCAATCGGCGATTATATTGGCGGTTACGCATTTCCAGCGTCTTATCAATCGTGGTTGCCTCTGAGACGAATTCTTGGACCGTCGAGGGTGGGTTCCGTATCAGCCCAGCGAAGAGCTCTTGCCTTACCCCTCGCATGAGGAAGCGGACTTTCTTGTCCTCGGGTATGGCAGCGTCAGCGTGGCGAAACAGTCGGGTCATTTCCTCTGCGAAGATGGCCACGCTTTCGTTTGGTAGTTGCACCCGTGTCTCCAGCAAGGCTGCGGCCCTTTCTTTTCTGACGACGCTTGCAAACGTCTGCAGGAAAGCGCTCCGAAAGGCGTCCCAAGTTCGAAGAGTGTACTCCCGGTTCTCGAACCAGGTCCTTGCTGCGTCTTCAAGGTAAAAGTAAACGTGCCGCAGCTTGTCCTCGGAGTCCCAGTTGTTAAATTTTGAGACCCTTTCGAAAGTCTCGAGCCAGGTGTCCGGGTCTTCGAATGACGACCCGCGGAAGGTTGGCGGCTCCTTGGGCTGCCGGAGTAGGATCGGCGCAGGCTGCAAGGGGTCGGTCATCGTCGCTGTGGTGGGTGTTGGGACCTTGGGCTGCCTGGTTTGTTCGGGAAGGAGCCCGTGCTCTGGCTGCAGTCCCTTCTGCCTGCGGCTTGTTCGACGATCCGGGTTTTCTTTGTTGTCGTCCTCCTCGCGGCTTGGGCTTGGGTCAGCGCTTCGCGGGGGCGTCCGGATCATGGAAGAAGCAGCACCTCCACCAGATGTCACGTGGTCATGACGTCGACGAAGACAGCAGTCAGCGTTTGCAGGATGAAACTGTTTATTTGGCCGAACTTGTGGCCGGAAAATGAGAACTCGAACTACAGCAATACACGCTGTACAAAGATAGCGGCGAACAGGGCGTCGTCCGTCGATCAACTGACAAGCGGTGAAGCGCGTCGGCATTTAAACATGTGCCGTCGAATATTCCAGCGTTATCGCTGGCTGTCCTGCAAATTCTAGAATAAGCTCGAGTGTGCGTGTCTTGCGCGCAATCTTAACAAAACGATCTACAATGATCGCGAAGGTTCTCGAACAATGAGGCGCGGTTCGCGCTGAGCGTTGCCGACAGTCTTTGTGGCCGAAAACCGAATACACCAAAAGTGATAAAGAAACGCACGTGGCAATATGAATCATATGTGTTCATATATGAATGATATGTGAATCATATATTGATCATATGTATGATCAAACGAGATTATTGGATATGTGTCATACGTGTCATATGAAATTTTTCGATGGGGGTGGCTTCTAGGAGCGATATATATTGATACCAGACAGCGTGGCTCTATGAAAGAGGAAGACGACGTCGCTTGCTGGTTGTTGCTGGACTGTCGCCATCTTGTCCACCCTGCGCTGTGCATTGTGAATAGTTATTAAACGAGCTACCTGTAACATTATTGGTGGAGGTGCGGGGCATAGGAGCAATGTTACTGCAACACCAACGTGGATACGACCGTGTTATAGCCTATGCAAGCCGACTGCTATCTTCCGCAGAGCGCAACTATTCAATCACAGAGCGCGAGTGCCTCGCTCTTGTGTGGGCAGTCGCAAAGTTTCGTCCATACTTATACGGGCGCCCATTCCGTGTCGTCACCGATCATCACGCGCTCTGCTGGCTAGCCTCACTCAAGGATCCCACAGGACGACTTGCTCGCTGGGCGCTACGCCTGCAAGAATACACGTTCTCTGTAACGTATAAAACAGGGCGATTGCATCAGGATGCGGATTGTTTATCCCGCTACCCTGTGGAGGAAGCAGCCGATACTGACACCATCGCAGACGTTTTTTCTGTGTCGCAGCTGCTCAAAATTGGCGAAGAGCAACGCCGGGATGCATCTTTACGAGCCATCATTGACCAACTTGAGTCAGCACCTCGTTACGCGCTTCTACGAATGTATCTCGTCAAGACGGGATCCTATACCGCCGCAACCTCGATCCACTCGGCTCCGACTTACTTCCCGTCATACCGGCACATCTGCGTTCGACTGTCCTTCACCAACTTCATGACGCTCCCTTGGCGGGCCACTTGGGCGTTTCCCGCACATACGACCGTGTACGTCGTCGGTTTTTTTGGCCTGGACTTGCCCGTTCTGTTCGACGCTATGTCGCCGCTTGTGAGCCCTGCCAGCGCCGCAAGAAGCCGTCTGCCCTTCCAGCTGGCTGCCTTCAGCCGATCGAGGTTCCCGCGGAACCTTTTTTTCGAGTCGGGCTCGACCTGCTTGGCCCTTTCCCACTCTCCAGCTCCGGAAATAAATGGATTGCTGTCGCCACAGACTACGCGACGCGGTACGCTATCGCACGAGCACTTCCGACGAGTTGCGCTACCGACGTTGCGGACTTTCTGTTGTACGACATAATTTTAGTGCACGGAGCCCCACGCCAACTTCTCACTGACCGTGGCCGCACCTTCCTCTCAGCTGTCGTTGAAGAAATCCTACGGTCTTGCAATACCAAGCACAAGTTTACAACTTCGTACCATCCACAGACGAACGGTCTCACGGAGCGCCTCAACAGGACCATAACCGACATGCTCGCGAAATACGTCGCGGCTGATCACCAGGACTGGGACATTCATTTGCCATATGTGACGTTCGCCTATAATTCTTCGCGTCACGACACTGCCGGCTACTCGCCATTCTATCTCCTATACGGACGAGAACCCGCGCTACCCTTGGACACTTTGCTGCCCTCCGCCACCGAATATGCCGCCGAAGCCATCGCCCGCGCCGACCACGCGCGCCAACTCGCCCGTAACCGCCTAGAAGCTTCGCAGGAGCACCAAAGACAGCTCTATGATTGTCGTCATAGAGACGTGCACTTTTCCCCGGGTTCTCTTGTGCTTCTCTGGTCACCCACTCGGCGTGTGGGGCTTTCTGAGAAACTGCTGTCACGGTACACTGGACCATACCGTGTCGTTCGCCAGGTGACTGACGTCACGTATGAGATCATCCCAGCCGATCCAACGACGTCATCGTCAGCTACGAGCGACATCGTTCACGTGTCTCGGCTCAAGCCTTATTACCCTCCTTCGACCGCATCTGTGTAGATTAAGCACCGAGACGGTGCTTCTACCGCCGGGGGGTTATGATACCAGACAGCGTGGCTCTATGAAAGAGGAAGACGACGTCGCTTGCTGGTTGTTGCTGGACTGTCGCCATCTTGTCCACCCTGCGCTGTGCATTGTGAATAGTTATTAAACGAGCTACCTGTAACAATATTCTTCAGATATTCCGACCACCTGTGACAACTGTTAGATACGAACTGCGCACCATTGCAGCATCCAGCTTTCCGGCGGATATGTGCGGCATTCCCACGGAGGAATCGGAGTGTGAGCCATCCCCAGAGCGACGCCTTGCCGTCAGAGCCGAGGTGGTTCGTGTTCCACGTACATCGACCCTGGGACGATGGCCTCGCCGTGATGCAACATGATGCACGGATTCATTGCATCTCTAAGCGCGCACTCTTACACGCAAGAGTGCAGTGCATTGGCAACAAGGCTCTGGGTCTCCATTTGGCCGAAAGTGACGCCACCTGTTTGGGACTGCCAATTGGACGAACCTGACATCATCTCGCCCCAGTTCTTGATTGGCTGGAAGTGACGTGTGGGAAAGCTTTATAAGAAGCACAACCATCGAAATCCGGGTCGTGTTCTCCTGGCCGTGGTCCGCAGCGTACGATATGCTGCCGGCCGAAACTATGTTTATCTGCAGTCTTCTCACCCTATTTTATTAATGCTCATATTGTAAATAAATCTGCGTTCTTCATCGCACTTCCGCGTCAATAAAGGCCAACTCCCGCACCTCAGCGGCGGGATGCAATAACTGGTGGCAGCGGTAAGGATGGACCCTCGATCCAAGAAGTTCTCAGCGACAGGGAACGGACTCCGGAAGGACTGAGCGTCTGGGTACGGCGAGTGAGGAAGCCTTGAACACGCAGAGTCCTGAGCAACTGGGAAGAAAGAAGGAGTGGAGTCTTCTACCCAGAAAGTCCTGAGCAACTGGGAGCAGCTGACGGATGAACCAAATGGCATGGTGTTGCATCCGTGGGTGAGCGTGTGGTTTTTTTCCTTTTGATTCGCCAGACTTCAAAACTTGTGTGTTATTTTGATTGTTCTGGGAATTGGGTGATTTGTCGCAACTGAGTGTTTGCACAAATTTAAGGAAACAGTTCGAACCACCGGTCAGAGCAGCTGAAATGGATCTGAGAAGGTTGACGAAGTCAGACCTGCTGTTGTTCTGCGATGAGTTGGGAGTGGATGTGGACAAGAGTATGAAAAAACCAGCTATCCAAAAGGCAATTAAGGAAAGTGAAAATGACGATGAGAGTATTCGGATTGCTTGGGAAGTGTTGCAGGACGCGCAAAAGCGAGATCTAGAACAGAAAAAGCTCGAGCTAGAGCGGGAAGAACGCTTGAGAGAACATGAGCGACAACAGCAAAAACACGAAAAAGAAATGGCTGAGATACAGGTTGAAATCCTGAAGTCGCGTGGCGCGGCGGGTATCGAAGGGGACAACCTTGTGAGACCAAGCGAGGTGGAACCATGTCGGATGGACCAGTGGATTAAACCATACAAGATGGGAGAGGACATTGCGTTGTTCTTGGTCCATTTCGAGAGAACTTGCGAGAGGTGTAAATTTTCTCCGAGCACTTGGTCGCAGCGCTTAGTGACGCTGTTACCCTGTGAGACGGCGAATGTAGTCGCAAGATTGAGTGTGACTGATGCGGAGGATTACGGGAAAGTAAAAGCAACGCTTTTGAAGAGGTACCGAATTTCCTCAGAAGCATTTAGGCAGCGTGTCAGAGCAGCGAGCAAAAAGAGTAATGAGGACTACTCTGAGTTCGCGTACGGTTTGAAAACAAACCTCGTGGAGTGGCTTAAAGGAGCCGAGGCCTATCAAAGTACAGACAAAATCGTGGAGTGTATATGTCTCGAACAATTCGACCGCAGTATTCCACAGGCAGTGAGGCTTTGGATACAAGACAGAGATGGCGTAGATACGGTAGACAAGGCGGCGCTGCTAGCTGATGAGTATGTGATGCGGCGAAAGCTCACTACTGAAGACGAGCTTTCGCAAGGAAGAGATAATCAGGGAGGATTTATCTATCCCAAAAAGCAGAAACGGGAAAAATCTATTGAGAGGGCCGAACTTGCGGAAAAGACACAAGAAGGGAACCACGATAACGGAGTTAGCAACACTCCCGAAGAAAAACAAAAGAAGGCTGACGCTCGAGAATTTGAGAAAAGACGGCCGTACCGATGTTATTCGCAACTTTCAGCAACTATAGGGGGCGCCACAAGAAATCCAATGTGGCTGTCGATGCGGTGATCACCCGTACACACGGAACGATCACCGCGTGTGTTGTCACTGGTTGCTGCCGCTTGCCGGCTAGGATAATTTTCCACCGCATTGAACTTTCCATGCATGCAGTGGCTCACGCTTGAGAGCATAAACTGCGAGACACACGGCACGATTTTGCATCCGATTTGACATCCTACGCGCTTGTGTAGCCGCCGGAATGGTGATGTTTCGCCGTACGGGGTCGCCGGATCGGGCGTCCGGCGTGCGTTTAACTCGGCAGATTTTTCTCATCCGCCCGGTCCGGCGATCGCACGGCCGTATAGCCATAGTGGCGGCAGCACGGGAGACAGGCAACGTCGTGCCGCTGCTCGGTTTCTTACCGCTCCCATCATCATGTCCGAGGATGCCGAAGTATTTGCCGGTATCGCCGCTATCGGTGGCATGAAAAAGATGTGCTGCAATTATTTTACCATGCAAACTAATTCCTAATTCAATAATGCGGTACTTCAGTGTGGCACTAATAAAAAAAAGCACCGGCGTCCACACCACTCGCGAGATCGGGAACCACGATGCGAAGGCACCTGCGATGCATTCGTAGATAAGCAGTGACACTGCAGGCCGCCTTACTTAACTGGCTTGCTTCGCTTCCACCTTTGCTCTTAATATTGAGGGTGTCGAGAAAACGGATTGCGTATGTCGACGCCTGACATAAGAGTACAATATAAATCGTGTTAGCAAAATTTGCTCACTCTACGGCGTACTCGCGCTCGATCGCGGACGGCTGCGGCGTCTGCTTGGCCACCGCTCGCCGGTGTCAGTTGCGGCAGGCTGTTTTGATGTGGCTTTCGCTCGCGAAGGCATAGTTTTATTGACCGTCGTCTTCTAAATTAAGCAAAAAAAAAGAGCACTCGCCTGCTGTCTCCCAGGACCGTGGTAGCGCAGTACGTAAGGTGTTGCGATGCATGTTCACGCGGGTTCGATTCCCGGCACAGCGGCCGCATTTCGATGGAAGAAAAATGCAAAAGATGACCTGCGTGCTTAGATTTAAGTGCACATTAAAAAACCCCAGGTGGTCGAAATTCATCCGGAGCTCCTCACTACAGCGCGTCCCATAATAGTATCGTGGTAATGGCACGTAATATCCGAGGAATTCGGTTGTGTCCCAAAATTAAGCCGATTTGAGAAGCACGATGGGAACCATCATTTTCTCGTATGACAAGCTTCCCGATGCGCACGTGGATATCCCATTGTCTTTTCTGCCGCCGGTCCAAGGGAAAACCAGCCACGTTTACGACGCCTTTCACAGTATACGGTTTGAGCATTTTGGCACGCATACGCGATTTCTCTTGTGCTGTTTGCCCTTTACTGAACCGCAAAGCTTCCACAATGTTGCACCAACAAAATCCATCGTAATTCACTGGCCACACGCACAACAAGTCGCAGGACACACCGACGACGAAGCACAGCCCGCACGTTGTCGCCAGGCAAGTTTTCGTTCTATCACCGGAACGCGGCTTTCACCAGCTGCCGCGCGGCGGCGCCACCATAGCTGAAAGTTGCGAATAATTGCCAGGGTCTAGGTCACTTGCTGCGGAATGCAAGAAAGAAACGGCAGTAGTGCTTTCCTACGTGAACGAAAGCGAAGAAAGCTTTGAGCTTCTTCGTCCATACCTACAGGAGTTACGTATTAACGGAAAGACCTGTAGTGTATTAAGAGACAGCGGAGCAACCATGGACCTAGTTCACCCTTCTTTTGTAAGCGCAGAGGATTATACAGGGAAGGTAATCTGGATAAAATCAGTGCTAGAAAAACACAGCGTTTACTTACCAATAGCGAGAGTCACAGTATCCGGTCCTTTCGGAGACCTGGAGACAGAGGCAGGCGTCTCGAAGGCACTGTCAATGAACTATCCTTATCTCTTTTCAAACCATTCGGAACGTTTGTTACGGGATCGTGGTCGAGAGATCGGAGAGAAAACGGTGCAAGCATTCACGCGCTCGCCAGCACGCCAAATCGCCGCTCAGCTGGCGGACGAAACAAGCATAGGGGCCAGACGTAAGGAAACGCATTCCCAAATGGAACCTAATGCCGCGGCGGAAAAAGCAAAGAGCGTGATAGACGAAGGGGCGCGTAAATTGATTCCCGCTGAACACCGTCCCCGCAAAGCTATGGCGCCAGTTGAAATAACAAAAAAGGAGACCGGCTTCATACTTCCTCCTGGATCGAGTAGCGTTGTCTTGCCTCCTCTCAATGTAAACAGAAAGCCCGTGAGCGCCGTGCGAAAGAGAGACCGGGCGCTTACAACTTCAAACTACGAAGCGAAAGAATGCCATTCTAAGCGGAACGTAAGCATTCGCAAAGAAGGAATGGAATTCATCCGCGTAGCTACACTTTGCGTGTGTATTATTCTAGTGTTTCTCATTATTCATTCAGTTTCTCTAAATTTTCTTTGCAACGACAACGGCATGCGGACCTTGTCGGCATTTGAGGAAAAATGGAAAGCTGTTTGGAAACGTTGTTCGAATTTTTGTGTCAAAATTAAGAATAAAGACACTGTTGATTTTGAAAATGTAGTAGCCTGGCGAGTCAAAGGTCAAGAGCCTGCGCTTGTGCATGGAGAAGCGCTATGTTGTTTTGTTTGTTTGGCATACTTTGTCCAGGACACGGATCAAGGAAGTCATCGAACAACGGTCGCCGCCAGTGGGCTACAGGCTTCACCTCCGTTCTTCATGGCCAGCGAATTGTGTTCACCGGCCATTCCGAACTTCCGGGGCGAGGAGGAGCTTAGCAAGGGTGGATCTTTGGCCTTGGTGGTGCGACATATGCATAACGTTAAGCGCAATACTGAATCGACGAGGACGGGACAGGGAGCGCTTGTGTGTGTGTCACTCCCTGTCCCGTCCTCGTCGATTCAGTATTGCGCTTAACGTTATGCAGAGGAGGAGCTGTTAGATACGAACTGCGCACCATTGCAGCATCCAGCTTTTCGGCGGATATGTGCGGCATTCCCATGGAGGCATGGGAGTGTGAGTCATCCCCAGAGCGACGCCTTGCCGTCAGAGCCGAGGTGGTTCGTGTTCCACGTACATCGACCCTGGGACGATGGCCTCGCCGTGATGCAACATGATGCACGGATGCATTGCATCTCTAAGCGCGCGCTCTTACACGCAAGAGTGCAGTGCACCGGCAACAAGGCTCTGGGTCTCCCATTGGCCGAAAGTGACGCCACCTGTTTGGGACTGCCACTTGGACGAACCTGACATCATCTCGCCCCAGTTCTTGATTGGCTGGAAGTGACGTGTGGGAAAGCTTTATAAGAAGCACAACCATCGAAATCCGGGTCGTGTTCTCCTGGCCGTGGTCCGCAGCGTACGATATGCTGCCGGCCGAAACTATGTTTATCTGCAGTCTTCCCACCCTATTTTATTAATGCTCATATTGTAAATAAATCTACGTTCTTCATCGCACTTCCGCGTCAATCAAGGCCAACTCCCGCACCTCAGCGGCGGGATGCAATACAACTCAGACTGCAACCCCGAGGTACCATACTGTAAGACTACTAAGAAATCGTCCACATATATATCAATACTTTCCGGACTTGGGTTCCTGGGAACCGCTGCTGTAACTTTCTCGTTTTGCAAAAAAAAACAAAAACAAAGAAAACAGGTGTATTCATCAAGGCGCGACAACCTAATAAACGCGCCCTTGTTGTGAATGTAAGCATAATGATTTACTTGGACATAAGTACATGCGAGACAAATTTGCACCTAAGTGAGAAAATTTCGCAAGCTTAACACTGCTCGGTTATGAAAATCAATCAATCGACGTCTTCAGTGCTTTAAACGACCTTTATTTCTTGCTCCCACCTAATGCATCAATGAACGCAAAGAGCTCCATGGTTGCTCGACCATCCCATTTATGTCTGCTGCAACAGGCAAAAGTTAAGTAAACGGAAAACGCTGTGCACTCATATCACGAAAAAGCAGTGTACACGTTATTATTCATCGTTATGCCTAATCAAGATTCCTTATTCTTGCTTGAAAACAGACGTTTAGTCCGTATTTCACACGTACTCTCGATCCCAGACTTGTGAACACGCGCCGTAAATTACTGAGGCGGCCCTTAGGAAACGAAAGTTGAAGGAAGCTTTTAGAATGCGCTGGCTCCCTCAAGGAGCTCCTCAAAGGGACCGACAACTGACTTTTCTCCACCGAGTTGTTTACGGCGCGACAGGAAGCTTACCCGTCGTAGCGTTTGTAGCTGCAGTTGTTAAACCTAAAAACACGTAGTTATTTTATAAGCAGTATTTCTCGATCTGAAAAGCTCCAAACACCCATGAAGGCTTGCTCCAGCAACTCTGAGAATTGACAGCGATGCCGCTAGCCCTTGTGAAAGCTGTCGTTGTTCTGCTTTCGCAGGAGTTACTGTAACTATGCTTAACCACCTTTATTTTGAGCTTTCCAACCATATTTGAAAAAAAATTCGGCAGATCCCACGTGCCGTGGGAGTCGATGTTATGCGAAGCATGCGGCGGGTAGGTGACAGTGGCGTAACTTTTTACTGAGCGACACGTTACAAAATGACGCTAAATATATGTATAAATTTTATACGCACACTTATATATGTTGAAGAGCCGCATATGTGTTATATAACCGGTTGTTTACGGTTGGGTAACGCTGCCAATAGCAACGTGGGTATTACAAACACCAGAAGCGGTAAGCTGATATGTAGTGCTTATACGTGTCCCGGGAACTCACGCACGCTTCACGAACCCGTGTGCATGTGTGCAAGAAGTTGTTGACAGTTCATGAACAACGGCATCATCACCGTGATCAGTGAGCACCAGCAGCTGGTCATGACTTGTTATAGGATCCGGTAGTGATCGTGGTGACGAAGGGCGCATGTGTAGTGACGTATGTGGTATACTAGAGCTGTTGGAATTCGTGGATGCCTCGGTCATTTCGTCAATAAATTGTCTGTCGACTAAGCCGGCGACATGTCGGAACCTGAAGCCACCCTTCGCGTTGGTGAGGTATAGGCCGTCGAGGCTGGTAGGCCTGGATAGTGCTACGTAGACCAACATCAGTGGATGGTGTTTGTCGTATTCGTAGACTACCTGGGCGTATGTGGCCTACGTAGCCTAGTGTACAAAGCGGCTGTCAATCAATCTGACATCCTCCTCGGTCAGCATGAGGCCATTGCCCAGCCTCGTAAGAAATGAAGAGGGCACTGCGTCGTTCTGGTGGACGAAGTGCACTTTACGTTGCGGTGATGTGGATATCATATGTAACTTTCGTTAATGTATTTTTCCGGGATCTAGCAATGCTTCACATACAGCTTGCTGAATCATAGGAATACAAACGTGTTTATTAGACTGCTATAAAAGCGGAGCCAACACTGGAACTACAGACGTTAATCTGATATGACGCCTGTATTGTAGGAGCACACATCGTAGGAGTATCGTGTAGTGTTTATTGCTTTCTTGTAAAATTAGATAGCCAGGATCACAACCACAATTGACGTTGCACCGCTATTACGCCTGCGTAGGCTGTTTTTCCAAACCAGTTTATAGACCTGGCGTAGCTCAGTGGTGGAATACCTGATTGCCACGCAGGATGCTTGGGTTCGATTCCTGCGGGGATCCTAATTTTCATTCTTTCCATTCGTTGAGTCAACGCTGCCGATGTTGGTTTTCCTTAACGCTCTAGCATTTAAGTTACCAATGTCTGTTCTCGCCGTTCCTAGGTAGATATAAACTGTCAATCACCTGTGGCGCATACCCATACACCGCGGCCCGTGGTACACGGGTATGTGCCACACGTGTCTAGTGGAAAGGGTTTGACGACGTACGCGACAGGATTTTAAAGTTATTCATGTCATGACCCGGCAATCATATTCGTCAAATCCTCTTGCCCTCCCATGCAAATTTAGGTCTACACCATGTTAAGGAGGCGATCATGAGAGCACCCAGACGTAGGCGGCTAGATAGATAGATAGATAGATAGATAGATACGTAGATAGAAACGCTCAAAGTGACAGAGGTTCGCTAAGAAATGCTTCGCATTTAATAGCAAGCTGTTACAATGAGATGATGTGGCTTTATACACCTTCTCGGTATTTGTACAGCGTTGTGTGCGCCTGTGCTCAAGGTTACCTGCGCTTGTGTCATGGATGGCTTGTCCCAGCGTCGTTGCTCTTTCGATACACGAGCCAAGCCAAGTAATCGAAAACGTAACTGCGCACATGCACGGTCTGCGCCGAGTAGCAGCGCGTGTCATTTCTGAGACGAAGTGTTGGTAGCAAAACTATGTCGTTCCAAAATCTGAGCGACCTGGAAACGCGAATCCTAGCTCGCATGCGGGAACAGAATTTAAACCCTTACGAGTATTCGCCTCAGCGCGACGTATCGATGGACGACAGTAGTGAAAGCGAAGATCCCGATTTTGGAAGACGCCCATCACCGCACGCCTGCCGTTTAGGCAACGTCGACTGGTGAGTAACTATAATTAGCAAGAAAGCACAGCAAGAAAGAGAACTTAGCTATGATCTCCTAATATACGCAGGTGCAGGTGCAAGCACTGCGGGCTTATGCCGACGCTGGCCGAGTGCATCTGCTGCAAGGACATTGCAGAAATCCGTACTGAACAGCTCTGCGCCACATTAGACGCCGACTTCGAGGCTCTGTGTCTGAATACTGCAGTGCTACGGGTCGCGTATATAGACGTCCATGTTAACAGGCAGGATGCCGAGATCGCAGACGACCATACGTAAGCTCAATCGACTGAAATTATGCCCAAGAGCCTAACACTTTTTTTTTGCAGGCGGTACAGATATACAGCATATCGTCAGTTTATCAGGTGGACGTGGGGTTGCCTTGGGCAAGGAAACCGGCGCGTCCTGCCATCTTGCGTGGTGCTGCGCAAACTGGAACAATTTCCAACAGCAACGTACCGAGGGTTCCGCCTTGCACCTCTCCTGTGAGTGCCACTACCGTCGCCCACGAAAAAAAAAATTATGCGAAGGACAATTTGATGACGTAAGTGCAACATGACGTATTGAAATGAAAGGACGACAAAATGTTTTTAGCTGCTTTCTCTTTATTTACAAAGCAAGATAGTGTAACAGGAAAGCTATTATAATGAAGCACTTAAACAGCTTTTCTATTGCTGACAAACTTTTCAATAATGTAACAGTGTACTCATTTGACTACAGATCCGGCGTCATTTCGTCTATATAGCAGTGCAATAGCATCCAGCTTGCAGCCTATACTTTCAATACATTACGTTCAATTAATTGACATCACTTTATTTAGAACATGACAAAAACATACACTAGGCATTTTTTTCATAAGCATCAGACTATTCTATTGCATGTACGAAATCTGCCTGTTTAGCTTAGTTAAGCACATTACCAATTCTGTATTTTCACGAATTAACACTGATTACCCTGCATGAAGTGTCTCATGACAAGTTCACACATTAAAATTAAAAATTGAAGCTCACCAATATGCAAGACATACTCAGCTAGAACCCACATCTCTTTCCTTTATAAGCATTACTTCAGCAGTGTCTGCACAAACACACACATAATAAAGTGTGCAGAAATGAAATTATCATTTGTTGTACAGCTAACGTAATTACAAGGATTGTATATATTAGTGAACTATAGTACGCTATCTATCAAGTATGCTGAACTATTCTCAAGCGCTCATACTGTCGTCATGATTTTCCCATTGGACAGATAAAGACTGAACGGCCTTCCCCGCCACATCGCTGATATCGCAACCTAATTTGCGCTTATGGAAGAAATAAGATTTATGTAAACATTATTGTGGTCAATTCTTGTGTATATTATATAATGATGCATTCCTGTATATTTTATATATTTTGTGTGTAATACCCAAAAGAGGTCCTTGGGGTAAAAAGAATTACATGAAATGACAATGCCCAAATGTTTACTTTCTCTATTACTTCAGTGACTGCCAATCTCATATTATCCAGAGCTCAGCTCGCTAAATTAGAGGATCCAGCCGGGAAACAGGGAACTGCAGGAAGTTGGCTACTGATGAATCTTGCACGAACATCACTCATTGTGAATGGCATTTACCCAAAAAACATGGCCGATCCCTCTGTCATAGGAATTGTTATAACACGAAAGTGAAACGTGTCTTCACTGAAGTAGTGCTTATCGTGTAGTGATATACGAGAGCTTGTGCCATGTCTGTTGGTATTTGGCAGCTATAGCAGCGTTTGACTGGTGGATCATCTCCGACGCGACGACTAAAGCTCATTATCATGATTTAACCGTTGTGGTAGCTGAAGTTAACGTATACCTGGACACAGTGTATCGTGAATCCCGCGCAAAGATGACATTAACAAGCACATAATGAACACCGCCACTCGATATGCACTTCTTCAAAACGTGGTCAATTTGGGAGAGAAACAGCAGGTCTGCGCTCCCGAATTAAAGGGCCCCTCACCAGGCCACATAGCAAATTTTAGTTAGGCGCTGAAAGTTGTTGTGTGCCGAATGAAGAGCAGTATGCCGCAAGTATTTTTCAAATCGGTTCATTAGGAGCTGAGAAAAACAATAATTTGTAGCGGCGCGAAATTATGATGCGAGGAGGCGAGTTTCAAACCCTTCCCACTCGCCCCGTGTAGCCTTCACAAGCCAAATCCCTTCCCTGCCCTCTTCAGTTGACACATACGCATGAACACGTCATGCACATGCATGGTCACGTGCGCATAACGTGCCCGACCCAGCCCGAGCACGCGAGCGGCGTTGCACGGCCGCTACCTTTTTAGGGGCGAAGCTCCTTAAGGCGGCACCCGTTCGTCCCTCGTAGTCGTCGTGGTCGTAGTAGTGAGTAACAAGTCTTACGCTTTGACCTCCAAGGTGGTGCCGGTGGGAGATTTCTCCTGTGCGTTGTTGAACAAAAAAAAATTCGCAGCGTGCGCGTTAACTAAAAGCCGAATTCTTCTGTCTCTCATTCCCCATTAGCAGCCATTGGCATGTTCCAGTAGGAAACGTTAGTAGAAGTAGAAGTGTAAGTGTTAGCTAAAAGCCGACTTCTTCTCTCTCTCATTGCCATTAGCAGCCATTGTTTACCTCCAAGGTAGTGCCTGGTGAGATTTCTCCTGTGCGTGATTAAACAATAAAAATTTTGTTCAAAACGCCGTTGATTGATGAAATAAACCAACGAAAGACGCCAGATGTTTTGTAAAAGCAGAACGAAAGAACGCCAGATGTTTTTCTTAAAGTGTAGTAGTGGTAGTAGTCCACCTCGCCCGATCGTCAACGGGCGAGGTGGACCGGCAACGGCGCGAGGACCCTGCCGTACGAGAGTTAAATCACACTAAAAGACATACTTTGTGGGCGATACACTCTAGTGAGCTTTCAACTTTTCGTCTTAATGTACATGATAAAGAAATTATTTCTACGAAAAACACAAGGCACACCTTGAGCAATATGTTTGGTTTTGGGACGCTAAATGGAACCATGAGGCGATGCGAAGCCGGAGCACTTGCACGATCGCGTTCCGTTGGCTTTCGTTGGGCATGCTACCGACCTCGCGTCGTGGAACGCGCGTCCTGTCTTCCCTCTAGCCTTGCCTTCAATTCGCACAGGGCGAGCGGGGAATGCGGTCGCTCTTGGCGCTCTTTCGCTCGGGAGCGGACTTCTTCCTTGCATTTCACCGATCACAAGTGATAATGAAGGGACCACGTAAACCAACAGTACAATAAAAGTTTGATGTTTAATATATACACGATGTTTCACACTCTTTATATTATGTACAGGGCGCATTTCACGGAAGAGTTTCACGGTTTACAGATGATTCCCTCCGTAGCTTCGCCCCACTCATCATCATTCACCCCGTGGATATGCTGTGATTTTTTTATGTAGCGGCCATGGGCGTTTTCTCGGCGTTCTTTGTGGTGTACTGCCTGCTTCTGCGGTACGGGCATGAACTGAGACATTAGTACGGGCACGAGAGGGGCGGTATCATGAGCCAGTACCGCATTAACGTTTACTTGGACGCGGTAGAATAAACGAGCATAATGAGTGCTCGAACGCGCCAGAACGTTACTTTCGTTTCCAGGGCTGGCGTCTGCTCGATGCGCTAACCGCGGGGACACGAACGCATGAGAAAGGGAGGCACATTAGCCCCGCATCTCGCTGCAATTCACGAAAAAAAGTGAAAAAGACGCACACATTCTCTTTGTGTTTCTCATTATTTCTCTCAAGTTTTATTAATCTATTCAAGCAAAAAATTACACAAACTACACATGTCGTGTCAAATAATTATCGCAGCCTCATGTGCTACTGTTGGCAACGTCAGAGCACAGTCGTCTACGTAGAGGAGCGACGTCACAGCACTAGCATCTACGTAGGGCCATTTTCTCATGTACGTCATCCCCTCATTCTCTAAAGCGCGCGCCCGCGAGAGGAAGGGCAAGCAGCGTTCACCTTGAAATTTGACCCATTTCCGCGGCGCGTAGCGTTGCAAATTTTGGCAGACGTGATCGTGAACGCCCAGTGTATGCATTGCACTCGTCAGCTCAAAATTGTCAAACCTGGTGAGGGGCCCTTTAAAGCACGGCCTCCAAGTCTTGGTTGATTCCGGCATAAAGCACTTTCGAGTTAGAAAACAGGTACACAAAAGAAAGAAACCACGAGACAAGCGGAGACTATCAATAGAAAGTTTATTGCCGGAAATACACATATATCTATAAACATGCAAAGACACCTGCTTAAGATAAAGGTTGGCGGTTCGTCAATTTCAAGTTTATGTAAGTGTCACCTAACGCCAACCTGTATTCTTAACCACGTGTCTCCGGAAATTTATATATATATATATATATATATATATATATATATATATATATATATATATATATATATATATATATATATATATATATATATATATATATATATATATATACATATATATATATATGTTTATATATATATATATATATATATATATATATATATATATATATATATATATATATATATACATATATATATATATATATATATGTATGTATGTGTGTGTGTGTTCGCGCGCGCGCGCGCGTGTGTGTGTGTGTGTCCGACAATAAACTAACTGATAGTCTGAGCTTGCCTCGTGGTTCGTGTTCCTGTTTTTTTGCCCAAATAAGGTTCACAGTGCAATACCAACTCAATCAATGTTCTGCTCTTCTAACATCACTCAGGTATGCAGATAGCAACGGAGAGTGTAAACAGGTGGACGGCTTCCCAATTTATGTTCTAGAGGCTTCCACAGCTTTGCACTTTTACCCATGAAGTATGGACAACCTTGCATAGTACATATGCAAACACACAACAGAAATCCACACGGGTACTTTGGTATACACTTATTACTAGTGAATAATATGTGACCAGGTTCGTGTCATGTATTTCGTTTTCAACAGGCAAATCCACAGCATGAGGAAAGTAATTGAAACAAGAATGCACTCGGTTGCCTATTCCAAGTACTCATATTCGAAAATTGCGTGATTTACCAAATCTTTTATAAGAGAACATGTGTTAGTTTGTAATGGAACAGTTTGCCATAGCAATTCATGCGTGCCTTACGTTGCTGAGCATGATAGTTACTTTGCAGGATATTTTTAATTGGCTTACTGAAAGCCATGCATTCTCAAGCAAATTGTACCTCAGTACATAAACCAGCTAAAGAGGCTAAATTCTGATGCATACAACACAAGCCAAAATAAGAAAACACGTGTCACTGCCAGCTGAGGAAGAGAAAAAACAAATATTACAGAAAAATCCAGCATATAGGTATACAAAAGCGATAAAAGAAGTGAACATGCTTAAAAAATTAAGATGGTGTGGTTCTATTCCCACAGCTAGCACATATGTTTCTAAAGAAAAAAAAACTGTAATGCATGGAAAGTTTAGCAAGTCGGTGTACGGTAGGCCCGTAGCCAGGGCAGGGGGCCCTACACCCCCCCTCCCCGAAATTTTGATGGAGGGGGGTATTTTCCCGAGATTAAATAATGAAAACCGGTGTTTTCTGAAACAGTCTAGCCCCTCCCTCCCCTGAAAAAAATCCCTGGCTACGGGTCTGGTGTACGGTCATAGTAAAAAAAACAGCATATCCACGGAGTGAATGATCATGAGTGGGCGAAGCTGCGGAGGTTCATCTGTAAACCGTGAATCTTCCGTGAATTCTGCCCAGTACATCATCACCGACGTGAGATCGGGCGCGTTTTTGCTAAAGGTTCGATGAGTTATGACGACTTGCAGCTCACTTTAATTTTACATGTACGCTGTGAATTTTCATTGTTTAGAAAACCATTGCTTTAGAAAACATCTGGCGTCTTTCGTTAAGCAGCTGGCGTCTTTTCGTTTTGCTTTAGAAACATCTGGCGTTCTTTCGTTTTGCTTTTCGAAAACATCTGGCGTCTTTCGTTGGTTTATTTCATCAATCAACGGCGTTTTGAACAAAATTTTTATTGTTTAATCACGCACAGCAGAAATCTCACCAGGCACTACCTTGGAGGTAAACAATGGCTGCTAATTGGAATGAGAGACAGAAGAAGTCGGCTTTTAGCTAACACTTACACTTCTACTTCTACTAACGTTTCCTACTGGAACATGCCAATGGCTGCTAATGGGGAATGAGAGACAGAAGAATTCGGCTTTTAGTTAACGCGCACGCTGCGAATGTTTTATTGTTCAACAACGCACGGGAAAAATCTCCCACCGGCACCACCTTGGAGGTCAAGATCTGGTACTAGCGTTACGACTGGTTACGCACTACGACTACGACAACTACGAGGGACGAACGGGTGCCGCCTTAAGGAGCTTCGCCCCTAAAAACCACAAACAAGTAACTACAGAGTAGAATAATACAGTTTGCAAGTGATAACTTGATGAAAGAACTATCTCGGACTGCTGATTATGTGGTTGTCAAAGATGGATTGGCCATCAAAATCACCATGGAAGCCAAAACCACACTTAGAATAACTGTGATGGTAGGAACAGGCCAGACGGGCCATTGCATAAACGCGAGGTTAAGGAAGCATAATGACATCTGCTCCACCAGCTACTACACCACCGTGCCTCTCTGTAACAGGTCAGTACAGGGCCATAAGTGCAAAGGTTGTTCTCTACACTGCTTCCTTCAACAGCAGGGCCGTTGGATGTCCCAAGTGTCTGCCACCTCATAGCAACAGTCTTATTCGAGAAGCCATCTACCATCAAACCTGCAATAAGTTTGCCAGATTTTATCTGCAGTATGGTCTACCGTTAAATGGAACCCTTGAATGAAACTTTTTGTATTGCTGGCACCCTCTGCACGTAAATGCAGAAACGTTCTTGCAGAGCGCTAGTCTGTCAAACGGAGTCTGAACTGTCAACCACCAGTAGTCTTATGCAAATATAAGCCATTATGCTTGCAAAATAGCAAAATCTGAACATGCTTTACACGCAAGTGTTCGCATCAGCAGTGAACCTGTCTGTACAGCCAGGCAGCTCTTACTTCGACGTCACATGGCGTGGCTCTGGCCACACAACAATGCGGCACAGCAGCGCATTTGTGTCCTACGACTGAATGCAAAGCACTGTCCACTTCTGCTGCAAAGCTTTGCGATCTCGTCAACAAACACATGCACATTCCGGCCAATGTGAGTTGGCTAAAGCGGCGTTTCTTCCGCATGGTCAATTGTCTTGCATGTCCTTTGACGCAACACACTTTGACAACACAAGATAATGCTCTCAGTGAAGATGGAGAGAAACATTTTCCAAGGAAAAAAATCATAGCCTGCACCCACCTACGCGCACAATGTTTACCCACTACCTTGCTAAGCCGAACTGTGCTAAGCCGAACTCGTAAAATCTGAGCAATTTGTTGCAGAATCTGCTAAGAAAGCATTACGCATAAAAATAATTGATATGCACCAGGGTCAAGCCAGTCCTTGTGAGATAGCTCTTCGTGCAGGCAACGGTGATATGGCCCCTCATGACCAGTGTGCAGGTTCACAATATGTCTTCTCAGGCCTGCATTTTAATGTGACAGTCTAAGTGAATGGTATACAGGTCCCTTCTCATCAGAGTGACAGTTCATAGATCACTGCATTCACTGATCACACAACACGCAATTTTCTCACTGTGCATGGAAAGTGGCTGTGTTTGTGCGGACACAGTACTGGATCATTTCGCAAGAAATATCACAGACTGCAAAAGTGACCATTGCCAACTCCTAATAAAAATTTAGCTAGTTGGCAGCTATGCAACCGGCATTACATCAAAATGTATTTATAGGGAAAGCACTCTGTGAAGCTTTTTCAAAAAAAAAATTAAAGTTTTCACGGTACTTTTTAATGAGTGGGATGTGAAACTAGCTCAAACAAAACGTCTGATTTCACAAGATCTTACTGGCGTATTTTTATTTGACATAATAAGTGCACATATTTAACCATTTTCTCAGTGCTTATTGGCTCGCTGAAAAAACGTTGTTTTTTCAGAACTTGTTTTCCATAAACACAGGTAGTGTTCCAGCCATGCAACTTTTACTCTCTGGTGTTTTGTTGTAGTTTATGCCACAAATAAAATTACACTACTGTAAGCAAATTTCAAAAAGCTGTAAGCGAAGTGGTCCTAAAGTGGCTTCTTTTATGGAGTTCAGGCCTAAATTACGCAGGAAGCCCTCCAGATAACACTAAGTCTGAGATGGCTCACCATGCACACTTGCCTTTTAATTTCTGTTTTTAAGATGTGCATTGAAGGAAATTATTTTCAATGTGAGATAAATTTTAAGGTCTTCATTCAATGTCATTGTCAGTAATGTACTGCTGAACTGCTGAGAGCCACATGTGGTGCTGGATACCTTTCTAGCACACACACCTGCACTCTGCCTCTTTGTCAAGCAAATGTGAGCAAGCCGCTTGGCAGCTACATCATTTCATTATAAAGAGAATGTTTTCGTCAATATACTGCATCTCATTTTCAATGGGAGAGTCTTGCAGTGTTGGTGACTCACAGAGAGGGCAAGCTACGGGCACGATAAATATTACCGAAAGCTCCCCTAGTTCACATTACATATGACGAGTATGTACTGAATGAGTATTTACCAATTAACACACTTAATGATCCTTTACAATGTGACGAGCCACTTACTCTTCCACATGCTGATCCGAAGAGCCACATCACCCTCGGGCATTGCAACACTGAAGTAGAGGTGGTTGCATATGGATTGAATTCAGCCATTAAATATGGTACAATCAGCCATTTTTGCAATTCTTTCAAGTTTTTGCCGCCGACCTGAAATACACAATAGTGCATAAACTGGATACTTTGGCATGACGATAGTTTGGTACGGTTAAGGCACCCTGTAACACTTCTTGAACATTAAAAATGCTGCCAATCCGAAGCCAAGGCTCATGTGAATTTGTGAGCCAAATATTATTGTAGTGCCTGCAGTAGGAAATTTGCAGTTTCGTTTCACAGATTGCCGGAAATCCCTCGCTCTCTTCTTGGCAAAGTGTGTAATCAAAAGGAAGGTTATGGCCAATGGCTGATTTCTTGATCACAAAAACATCCGCAGTAATTCTTCTACTGTCTCTTTTGAGTTCGACTGTCTCTTTTTGAGTTTAATAAATAGATAATAAATATCTTTCTGTCTTCAAAAATACCAAAAGGTTATCTCAGCACTTTCAGTCTCAATCAAGGGTCTTACTGTTTTGTGTTGGCTAGTGTTTACACGAGACGGCAGTTGGCATAGCACACCCTTGCTACTTTAACACTTTCCTGTCTGTGGGATCATAGGCCATTTTTGGGTACTCTAGTAAACAATTTTTCTGCTGCCGCACAAAATTATTGATACAATATATAATACTAATCTGTAGAACAAGGAATGCGCTTTTTAACGGCATTAAATTTACAGCAAACTGTAAAAACAGTGCCTGTTTTATACGATGGATAACGTTAGCTGTCCATAAGCGCTTCTAATGCGGAAAAATATGAAGTTGAAAACCATCAATAGCGGGCTATCGATGGGTATAGTCACGGACACCTAGTACCTCGTCGGTCCTTTCTTTCGTACTGAGCATGCTATTACAGTACTATCGATGGATATTCTAATTTCCGAAACCGCTGGCACATTTGTCAGTGCACGTGAGCTAGATGCCTTGGCAGACATGGTTCAGTGTCCAGCTGATTGAAACCATTCTGACATGCACTATCCGTATTTAGCTACTATCCATCAGCCTAGTTGACACAGCACAGAGCCTGTGCACACCAGGTTCCCATGGGGCTCGGCCTTTCTTTGACTCAACAGTTGTGTTTGTTGTGCTGCATCTACTGACAGCCTCCAACGGCCTGTCTGCTTGGTCACAAGAGTGTGACGAGTCTTTCATGACGCTACGGCGCCTATTAACGTCGCCCCCGATACTTCGTCACTTTGACCCTAATGCGCCTACGGAGATCCATACCGACGCCAGCGGTGTCGGTCTTGGTGCAGTACTGGCAAAACGAAAACCAGGATATGAAGAATACGTCGTTGCTTACGCGAGTTGAACCCTCAAGAAAGCCGAGTGTAATTATTCCATCACAGAGAAAGAGTGCTTCGCCATTATCAGCGCTTTGACCAAGTTCTGCCTGTACCTTTATGGCCGCCCTTTCGAAGTAGTGACGGACCATCATGTTCTATGTTGGCTGTCATCGCTGAAAGATCCGTCGGGACGCCTCGGTCGTTGGGCGCTTCGCCTACAGGAATACGACATTCGTGTTGTGTACCGATCCGGCCGCAAGCACTCGGACGCTGATGCGCTATCCTGCTCGCAGCTATCGGCAGACACAGCTTCGTCGTCAGCTTCTTCAGCTGTCTTGACGCCAATTGACTTCGCAGACATGCCGTCGGAGCAACGCAAGGATGCGTGGATTTCCCATCTCCTCGACTTTCTAAATGACCCAATTGCTCATCCGGCCTCAAGAACTATCCGTCGTCAAGCCACGCATTTCACTGTTTAATACGACCTCCTCTATAGGCGGAATTACACGTCTAACGGTTGGAGGTGGCTGCTAGTGATACCACACCACATGCGCGCGGAAATTTGTACTGCTTTTCACAGCGACCCGCAAAGTGCTCACGCCGGAGCTCTCAAGACCTACAACCGCCTGCGTCAGCGATACTACTGGCGCGGCATGTATATATTTGTGTGCAAGTACGTACGTGCTTGTACTGCTTGTCAGCGCCGTAAAGCTCCACCTGAATGCCCAGCCGGTACACTTCAGCCTCTCCCTTGTCCGGCGCGTCCATTTGATCGCGTCTGTATCGACGTATATGGACCGCTTCCGTCGACTTCTTCTGGAAAAAGGTGGATAATTGTCGGCGTAGACCACCTCACACGTTACGCGGAAACTACAGCCCTGCCCACAGCAACCGCAAGAGAAGTTGCGTTTTTCATCTTACGCAACTTTGTCCTTCGCCATGGTGCTCCCCGTGAGCTTTTGAGTGACAGAAGGCGTGTTTTTCTGTCTGAAACTTATTCAAGCCTTGCTCGCTCAGTGCAACATCGTTCATCGCATGACGACCGCATATCACCCGCAAACGAATGGCCTCACTGAACGATTTAATCGCACTCTCGGCGATATGCTGACAATGTACACCGCATCAGACCAGACCAATTTGGACACCGTCGTTCCGTTTGTCACGTACGCGTACAACACCGCTACGCATGCGACCACGGGTTTTCCGCCTTTCTATCTCTTGTACGGACGCGATCCATCATGCACGCTTGACACAATGCTTCCCTGCACGCCTAACTGATCTGAACACACTGCTATTTCTGATGTTGCCAAGTACGCCGAAGATTGCCTACAATTGGCCCGTTCGCTGACAACCGAGGACCAAGGCCGTCAGAAGCTAAGGCACGACACCGACCGACCTCTCCCTACTTTTACGACAGGTGCCCTGGTTTGGCTTTGCATCCCACCGAACACTCCTGGCCTTTCGTCGAAATTACTGGCACGATATCACGGGCCCTACCGCATTCTCACTCTTACGTCCCCAGTCAATTATGAGGTTGAGCCTTTGATACCGTCCCAAGACTTACGTCGTCGTGGTAGGGAAATCGCCCAAGTAAGTCGCCTCAAGCCATATTATGAGCTCGCCATACTGACAACACCTTAGGTCGCCAGGATCGCTACGCTATTTACTGGGGGCAAATGTAGTGAACAGTACAGACGACGACAAAGCAGCCGAGAAAGCAAGCCACAGCGTTACTAGTAGCCACGCGGCCCGAGCTTGCGCTTGCTTGGCCTTTGGCCCCTTGACATTCCTCGTTGTTCCTTCACGTTTGTCGGTGAATAAACCACGTAACATCATATTTTTATATGTAGGCTATGAATTGGTGGAAGCTCCCGGTCACAATTTACAGTGCAATAAGTGTTCAGCCTACTAACCTTTCACAACATGCAAGCTGTCCAGGTCATGCTTGAGGCCTGGCTCTTCCTCCCTGATGTGTATGCGAATGCCAGGGTGTTTTTCGGTGGTCACTGACGAGACCTTCAAGCCATTTGACCGCATTTGACGAAGGCATTGCACAAAGCCCACTTTCTCCATTTGTGGGCTTTTTTTTCACCTGTGGATCCTTAAACAACAAAGAAGGGCAGTAAAGCTACAGGCAAAAAAAATTAAACTAGGCTTGTGCAACGCAACACAAATTCAACTCCATTATCAGCGAAGCTTCTTAGCTGAGCAATAGCAACACACAACGCACATTTAAGGTGCGCAATTAAATCGCACACCTGAAACCTTGCACACATAAGACTTCTCCTTTTGAAAGTCTGTATGTACAAATGCTTCATAGAACATTTTAAAGAATTCTGACATCTACAGTGAATAATTGACACACAATGTATTAGCCAGGGTTTAGGTCATAGTTCTCAAAAGTACTTGAATGCTCATAAAGTTCATTGTTTCGCACATTTGATCTAACTGCACACTTCATGAGTTATGTACTTTTTTCAGGAAACCTAGAGATCTAGCAAATTCCTTTTTGTAGTGCTTTTATACTCACATTTACAGTTTCTAAATAAAAAAAAGTGCTTATAGCATTGAAAACGCACATTGCAAAATTAAGAAAAAAGAAAGCTGTCTCACCTAGCCGACCTGCACTTGAGTGAAGTTGAGCACTTTTTTGGTTTCCGCATCCATCAATGTGTAGGTGAGGTACTTGGCCGAGTGACCGGGCGAATCACACCGGCCATCTCAAGTAAACGTAGCTCACGGCCCTTGCAGGCTTCCGCAGGAGAGGCTTGTTGTGTAGTCCACACCTGCACATGAAACACTACATGGTTCCAGCTCTGTAGAAGCCTATGTTGCATTACCTTTGTTATGGCCGGCACAAGGCAACCCTTTTGGTAAATGTTGTAGGCTGATGTAGTGAACACTTCAATGCTCACTGAAGCCAGCAGCCGCAAAACTTTGATGGCACTGGCACCACTGAATAAAATGGCCCCAGCCAGTAGCAAATGACCCGCTTCCATGCCATTTGTAGTGGATTGGCTGCTCCAAGCTTTCTCACGGCCTAGAGCGCATGTGGCCTCCACCGTCAGAGAGCCTCCTTTAGTGCGTTTTCTTATTGTGCAGGTGTGCCCGCACTGACCACAAACACTGAGAAGCTCCCACAGGCAACTCTCAAACACGATGTATTTCTTTTCTTTTTGAAGCGCTGTTTCGTGCCTGCAACAAAAATATTGCGTTTCTGTAGTTCACAGTAGTACTATAACAAATGTGCCGAGCATACATGCTGTAATCTGCACTGGATGGTAACTGGTGTCCCTGGCATCATTAAAAGGTGTCGTACGGCAACTGCCAGGGGTAGCAGGATCAGATGCCATGAAATGATCAGCGTAAACCCTTTTTGAAGGCTTTGATGCGGATGGAGGTGCGAACAGTAGCCCAGGACGACTGGTGTTGCCCGTGCCACTACACAGTGTGCAATTGGTGCAGAAAGCATTGCTGTCTGTCTGCGTGCTACTGCTCCTCGTGTTGGTCTGGCACTGCGTACCTAAGGCAGAAGACCGATACTCATGTCATAATATTTGACACATATGTAAAAGATTTTTACAAGGAATCCAAACACACAGATAATGTTAAAGAAATGCAGAAACATCGAGATAAACAAAGGAAAGGTAAAGTCATAAAGTATGCATACTAAGGACAAACGTCACATTTTAGTTCATTTTATAATAGCTGTACTGTTGGCGCTACTTACTTCCAAATTTTGCTTCAAGACATCAAGTGCACACCCGGCCCTCTTTTGACACATGCCTAGTTGAGGCAGCTCGTGCTAGCCCATAAAGAAAAATCCGAAAGAAATGCAGCCAGGGTAAGGGAAGGCAGTGTGCATTACAATGCACAAAGCCATGAGAATCTCTGCTCAGACAAGCCATACCGTGAAGAAGAAAAGTGTGCACCATCTCATTATGCATTGCATCAAAGTGCAACTGCTCGGCAATGTTGTATGCAACCTCGCTGAGCACAGTCATGGTGCAGCTGGCACGAGTTGTCCAGTCACAGCACAGGATAATGCAATAAGGTTTCACTGGTGAGAGGAAGTGCTGTCCAGAGTCAGGTTTACTATCTCAAACTTTCAAGTCACTGCCTTGTCAGTGCGCAGTTGTTTCTCAGGTATAACAGTTATGCTTCAAGCAGAATTAGTGTTAGAGCTACCAGGAAAATTGAAGATTAAAGATTAAAAAAAACAGCTTATATGGAGGTAGCTGTACAACAAAAACAATTCAATGAAAAGCACTGAAGACATGGTCAAGAAGTTCTGTTAACAGACTTTGTTTTGCTCAGGAAAAATGGCAGGCTCCAGGAGTGCCAAATGCCACTGCGGCACAAAGAAGCTTAGTTACGGCATGAAATATGAGACAAATGGTACCTGCTGAACGGTGCCTTGGAGTAGGCTTACGAATAGAACATGAGCCTTCTTTTGACGCATAGTTGTGGTCATCATGTTCCATCTAAAAAAGAGATGCAAGAACAGTATGCTGAGTGTGCTGCTAATCAATACTTTGAATTACAGCACGAAACTAAAGGGATGAAAAGAAAGGCGCGATGAACAAGTGCGCGATCAACACAGGATGTTTAATTAAAGCACAAATTTTTATTTCCTCTGTGTTAACAGATCACGCAAACAATTTAGACGCGTGCAGGTAAGAAACGTATGCAGTACATCACGCGCACGCACAGTAATAAAAAAAAAACGGGCCTGTCATTTAAAAAAAATGCCCCCACCTCCCCGAAGGGAATCGTGAGGAAATGCGAATGCATTTCTTGCGCCGAGAGAGGGTACCGTTGCCATCAGACATTCGCCTTCACCGACTTCTGCCATCGCCTTGAGAGGCGCCCAGCCAGCGAACGGTCGAGAGTGAGGCGCGAGCGGACGGGAGAGTGGGGCGCAGGGAGGAGAGAGAGCGAACGGCGAGAGAAGAGGCGGCAAAGCACTGCACCTTCCCTCTCCTACACCCTCTCGCACCACATGCTCCGGTTGCAAGGGGCGGGGATAAGCACGCGCGCCCGCAGCTGTTGCTATGGGAGAGGGCGCCGCGGACAACGCCGGATGCCTGACATAGCCCGACTAAGAAATGCATTCGCATTAAAAAAAAGTAAAAGAGAACAACCGACGTAACAAACGGCATGGTTGTCTGGTGGAGCAGCATCGGCAGTGCAAAGATCAAACCAGAAAGAAAAATTAATAGAAAAACGGCGAGTAACGGGCGCGTTGCGCAAGGCTTCCATGAGCCGAACGCATCCGTTTTTCGCCACCGTTCGCCGTTGGTGGCGCCACCTGTACAGCTCAAAGCAGCAGCGCACGAGGCAGATAGGCGTCAACGTGGGTGCGTCCAGATGAAGCGGTGCTATATCTGCCAAACGCCAGTAGACATTGTACACGCTCTCATATATCAATTCACTATAAACAGTCAACTACTTCAGTGACGACACGTTTCACTTTCGTGTTATATCGATTCCTATGACCGAGGAATCAGCCTTCTTGTTGGGGGGGGGGGGGGGAACCTGCACGAGCGATAAAAATGTTGCACCGGCGCTTCGAACAGAAATTACATTCCTCGAAGCAGTACACGGAGCAACGTCGTGGAGCTCGTATACAAGATGCGTAACCGTTATTGACAACATACTTTAAAGAAACCGCGATTTCATGGCACACGTCCATGCAAAGATCTGCTGAGGATCATGAAGCGGCAATAAACAACTTCATTACTGTCGCAAAAGGGACATAAACGGAACGCTACCAATTTCAAAGACGGCGCACAAGCGCTGCCGAAGAATTTGACAGCGAACCATGCTTTTGCGATAGTGTGAAATCTGCTACCTTTCCGTCTCCGTCGTGGAATGAACCGCTCAATCACAGGATTTTGAATCACCACCTACGCAGGAATCATAGTATAAAGCTTAACCAACTCGCTCAATTGACAATTTTAAATGTCATTCCGGCCTAGTCATGGTCAAAGCTGCTGGGCCACTTTTATTGTGCTTACTCCTTAGTAATTATTTTATTTTCTGAGTTGTTCTCAACAGAGCAATGGATGAAATTGGTGGTGACTTAACCAATGAAAGAAAAAGAGCTATCAATGAACGCAGTGACTGCGTTCATCCATTGCAATGCACTGTGGGCTGTAACCTATCTCTTCTTGTTTTTTATGCGAGAGTTACATAGACTCTTCAGGCTTATTTTTTCCGCCGCTGTCATACTCCGTATGAAGTACAAATCAATAACATGGACACGCGCGTCGTATGTTCTATATGCGAGTGAAAGCGCGCGAGCATTGCCGAAGGTCGCCGCTCTAGCCGAGATGAAACTAGTCGGCCGTCTCAGTAGCGCGAAAGGTTCATTGATGGGTTCCAGAGGGCGGAGGTGGGGGGGGGGGGGGGGGGGGGGCGTGACGGCGAGCGAAATTGCGGTCTTTGACCAGCCGGACGGTGTTACCCGCGGTCACGCGCGCTTGATCTTTATAGGGGACCAGCCGACGGTTCATACCTCTGTGCGTGTTTTGCTCTCATCGCAAAGTTTGCATGGAAGCCACATACAGCACGAACGGCGCTTCGCTCTCTGACGCGGTCGCGCTTACTTGCGCCAGCATTTTGTTGAGTTACGCCAGTTCTCATGCTTAAACAGGGATCTGCTAGCCTTCATTCACAAAACATTTTGATTTCGCATTCACTGCGGTCAGGGCTGGGCAAAGATACTTTGAAATTGTATCGCGATACGATACAAGATACTCAGGCAAAAAGTATTTGAGATACAGATACAAGATGCTACCGCAATAATTGTATCCGATACGATACTTGCTAATTGTATCTTAAGATACTTCGATACATTCGCAAATTTCTTATTATGTATCCATATAATGTAGCAGCAAACGCCAATGCACAAAAATGTCTGCTTGAAATTTATTAACTCTGACCAACCTTGTTTCATTTGAAGGAAATGCCTGTTAGTATCTGAAAAGTGTTGTCCTTTTTGCTCAAAGTACATTAGCTCAATTCTGAAATAACTTACTGGGGTTTGTCTAAGCTGCTTAACAAACACCTCTTTATAAACTTCGCTGACAGCGGTTCTTGCTTGTTTTTTTGTAATTGATGGGAGTCGCTGCTCAGCTTGCCGACCAGCTAGCGGGTTGCCATCTAATCACACGAACTTCAATAAGAAGCCTTGTCACGATGGCACAAATACGGGCGTAGACATTTACCTTGTCCGTAAGCCACCGCTACGCGATACTGGATCCCCGGACAGGTGTACAGCAGCAACAAAGCTGGCAGCGACATTTTTTATGACGCATAGTGCATACGTAGGGAACATAAAACAGAAATGGCTGTTCATATTCTACGTATCTTACAGTATAAACCGTTCGTTATCAAGATACTCACTAACATGCAATTTTTGAACAATTTTTCTTCAACGAAAGAACATGTGCGACCAGGAAATGTGTCAGGCGTAGTGTAGTGTCACGGGATATAGTGTCCAATATGAAGGCGGCAGTCAAATTGTAGAGACGAAACTCTTTACTGAGCTAACTTGCGCCAAGAAAACTAAGTAACTGAAAGTACAAGCAAAGCACGTTGCTCGGTGATAGCGGCGATCACATTCGTCAGTCGTCGGTAATCGGCGGAACGCGTCGTCTTTCATACATCAGGGATCAAACCTTCCAGCGTGATCACTGGAGCTCGCGCAAGCTCCTGATTAAACTAGACTACTCGCGTCCTGCGCGTAATTTCAACAGAACAATTGGAAAAAATTGCGAAGCTGCCGAAACATTGCGGCGCGGCTTGCGCTGAGTGGTGCTAACAGTTTTTTTGCGGTTTAACCCCAGTCACACCGAAATAAATAAATAAATAAATAAATAAATAAATAAATAAATAAATAAATAAATAAATAAATAAATAAATAAGAGCGCATGGCAGTGTAGCTGCACAAAGCGCCGCGGGACACCGCCCCTATTTGCGCTAGTGCCACTTACAGCTCCGATAATCTGGCGACTAGTAATAGTAAAAAAAAAAAATCAGGGAGGCCAGAAAAAGGGGAAAAAAAGAAATTAAAAGTAAAATAGACAGGGGGTTCTGTATCATACATTCATAGTGAATAAGTATAGAAACCCAGTGCAGGCGTGACCACTATTCGCTATGCCAATTAAGGATGAAGTATCGTCAGCTTACCTGTTAAGGTAAGACAATAGAAAATTAATTGCCTATGCAAAATTGCCTCAAAATACTTGTTGGGACGCCCATGAGAAAAACGGTGCATTTGGTATAAATGTTTCTCGAATCCCCCATCTAACACCTATAATATAGCTCCTAATAATTCCCATTGTTATAATGCAAACTCACTTTCACTGTTTTATTAAGCGGTAAAGTAGAAAGGGTTTGTACTGTATACTCAAAGCCCACCGCGGTGGCCTAGTAGTAATAATGTTCGACTATTGACCTCTATCGAAATCGGACGCCCTCCACCACGGCGTCTCTCATAATCATAACGTGGTTTGGGGACGTTAAACCTCAAATATTATTATTACTGTATACTCAAGGCATGCCCACATAACTATATGTATTTGTTTTCACAATCTCCTTGGCAGAAGAGTAAATTCAAGTGAAGTATAAATGTGTAAACAGTACCAAATATAACGCAGACATTTAAAAGTAGCAGAAAAGCAGGGAGCTCCTTTTGGCCGCCCTTTACAAAAGAGATATTGCAGCGACAACACCGGAAAAAACAATAGAGACCTAGGTAATGTATCATATCCAAAAGAAGCGCAGATAAGAAAGCGTTTGTGCTAACAATCAAATTATGATTTCAAAAACTCTGGAAAAAAAAAGAGAGCAGCAAGAAAAAGATCTGGTACACCGAGATATCTTTTGCTAGGTAAAGGCTTGTTCTAATAGATCGAGCATCGGTATCGGTGGAGCTATAGTTCTTAGAACATTATCTGCATATAAGCCAATGTCATCGTATGTAAGGCAAACTTACATCTACGAAGTCCTTCAAGTCAGTGGTGTGTGAAAGCCATGAGACACGAAACAACTCCGTTATTGCATTCTTCAGATTTCGTAACGAAGCACCACGCAAGAGAATCTTCAATAACGACACGAAAGCAGCGTAGGAATGTTCGTGACAGACGCTGCGCTAATTAGAGTGCGCGGCGCAGGACCGTGGCTAAGAGAAAGTGTATGAAACTGACACAAATAAAGAATTCGAGAAAACAAGTACTATACGTGGGCTGGGTGTAGACGCTCGCGCGCATATCTGTGTCGAGACTGCGCGAGCGCTGCCACTTGACTCTGTTCCACCAACAGGGACGCGCAGACCTCATCACCTGCCCTCACTGGAGGACTCTGGCAGAAACATAAATTTATGTCGCTGCCCTTAGTTTTATTCAGGTAGCTTAGTGGCGCCAGTACCAGCTGCAGAAGCGGAGTTCAGCCAGCGATAATTGTTTTGCACGGTGGTGTTGCGATAGCAGTATCTTGTATCTTAAGATACACGATACATTATTGAATGTATCGGAAGTACAGATAGAGATACTCGTTTTGCGAGACGTATCGCGATACAGATACAAGATACCCAAAGAGTATCTAAGATGGTATCTAAGATACATGTGTCTTCGATACTGCCCAGCTCTGACTGCGGTGTTCCTGTGCCTAAACAGTGATAATATTTCTTATTTCTGGTCAACGCGTTCTTACGAAAACATGGTACTCAAAGATGCTACTTAAAGGGGTCCTGCAGCCCTTTGCCAAGTAACCATCGAATGGCTTCATTAAAGAAGTTTATTGCCAGACGAATAGACAGCCGCAAAAATTTTAAAATCCGTCAAGTAAGAGCGGAGTTACAGATTTGTCGCACGCTGTAATTGATTTCGCTCTTCTCTCGTCCGGACGAGAGCGCTGGAAGCTAAGTAGGGAGGCATGGCACGGCGTAATCAAGTTATGTCACGCACGTGTCGTTACTTTGAGCACTTTTTCCTTTCTTTCTTCCTTCGAACGCGCGATTTACTTTCACCATAATCGCGAGTGAGTTCCCGCGGCGGCCTCGGTAACTGTGCAGCTCACGATGCTCAAAATGGCCGTCAATTTGGTTATATGGCACCGATTATTTGTGTATATGGCATCGTTTGTAGAAATAGGAAACGAATGCTAGCGGAGTTTGAAAATAATTATGAATTCCAGGCCACGTTTGGCTCGCGTGTTCTCAGGAGCTTCGACTACCAATCGGCAGCGTTTTCGCACTATGTTGTGAAGGTGTTTCAAGGCCCCTTTAAGTAAACCTAAATCCTCCTCATTCATCCCCAAATTTACTGAAAATTTCATAGTCACTGCGAATTCTTACGCATCATTCTCATTTTTAAAGCATCTGCTAATTAAGATAAAGAATTCCCAATTGCTAATGAGCAACCAAGACTCTCAATGCATTCGCACACGTTCTACAATTACATTTAATAAGTATCAAGCATATATCTCAATAATCTTTGTTCTTTACCAGCTCTTACTATTTTCCTTTAACTAGCAGTAAAATTACTATAATCCTCATTTTTTGTACACCTGTCAGTTGACATATTTCATCGAACGCTTGCCAATGTTTTCAGCAAAAATTGTCTTTGGTGCTAATTATTGATGACTATATACACTACAAAATATATGATACCGTTATTTGGTGTTATATTAGCGCACATAAAAATGCTATCTAAGCATACTACACATATTCCCTTATATTGTCAGCTTTCAATAGTAAGCTTCCTATTAGTGATTTCCTTATTTACAATGGTCCTAAATATAACATCAGGGCGCGAATATGGATGAATGCTGTTGAGTAATTCTGATTCACTGTGACTTATTCTACGTCGTTCTCATTTCAAGTAATTAAATACTTTATTAAACTTAAGGACATTCTACCTGCTAATTACCCACTTAAAATTCTCGCTGCAATTATCATCTCCATCTCTATTTTCATTTTACACATCACGAGAGCTTCAAATAACCGCATTATTACTTGAAGTCAAGAGTTTTGCGGAATCCCGCATGGCGGGGAAATGACGTGGACGAAGATCAAGGCTTCGGTGCGGGAGCCGAAACGTCTTCTTAAGAATATAGTTTTACTTTGGTCGGCGTTGTGTTTTCATCGCCCATTCAATATTACTTCTCACATTTCTTAATTAACTGTAAGTATCACAGTTATTAAAAACGAGCTACCATTGTCATTGTACACATATTGTTTTACATCCTTCGCCATAAAAAGTTGTTACTAATATGAGCTATTAATTACACGAATCACTCATAACTGCTATCTGTCAATAATTGCAGTTACTGATATAATACGATTATCTATGGTGCTATCTCATTATGTGCTTGAAATATTACGTATATGTACTCTACTGTCCCTCTGTAGTGACAACTTTTATACACAAGCTTTGAAAAATTTGGCGAATCTCACGCCTTTCATGCGAAGCAGTCAGCGAGTAGTTTTATGTCGAATTTCTTGGCTTTGAGCCAAGCGTTACGAGGTGGATCGACGTGTTTTTGTAAGTGTTGTAGTTGTGTGCACATCGTGGGCTTGACAGGCACGTCGATAACACTGGCGTTAAAAGAGTAATTTATGGTGCAACGTAACGGCAGCACTCACGGTAGAGCACATACGCCAGTATTATTGAAACGAAGTGCACATTACGCTGCGATTACGTAAATATCATATGTAACTTTCGTTAGCGTATTCATTGGGGGTCGAGCAACGCTTGAGTATAGCTTGCTGATTCATAGGGATACAAATGTATTGTTTGATAAGCTGCTCTAAAAGCGGAGCAACCACAGACGTTAACCTGACATGACGCCTGTATTGTAGCAGTACATATGTAGCGTCTATTGCTTTGGTATAAAATTAGATTGCCAGCGCCACAAACAACTGACGTTGTAACGGCATTACGCCTGCGCAGGGTGTTTTCCCAAATTGGTTTACAGACCAGGCGTGGCTCTGTGGTAGAATTCCTGACTGCCACGCAGAAAACTTGTGATCGATTCCTGCTGGAATCCTAATTTTTATTCTTTGCATCGTCGGCTCAATGCTGCCGATGTTGGATTTCCTTTGCACTCTCAAATTTCAATTACCAACGTCTGTTCTCGCCATTCCTGGGTACATATAAACCGTCGATCACCTATGGCGCATACCCGTGCACCACGGCCCATGGTAAACGGGTATGTCCCACACGTGTCTGGAGGAAAGGATTTCACGACGTACGCGACAGGATGGTCACTTCATTCATGTTATTACCAGACAGTCATATTCGTCAAAACCTCTTAACCTCCCATGCCAATTTTAGTCGACATCAACTTATGGAGGCGATCACGAGAGCTCCCAGGCATAGGCGTCTAGATAGATAGATAGATAGATAGATAGATAGATAGATAGATAGATAGATAGATAGATAGATAGATAGATAGATAGATAGATAGATAGATAGATAGATAGATAGAAACGCTCAAATTGCTTAGGGTTGGCTAAAGAATGCTTCGCATTTAAAACTAGAATTCATAATTAAGATCCATTCGGTGACCCACAGATCAGGACACAAGTGTGCCTAATGTTGCCGGAAACATATTACTGCCTGTGACTGATGATGAATCATTTTAGTTTCTGATTTGCTATTATTACAGAAACCTTCTAAGTGCTAATTACAAATTAAGGATTTCACTGCAGTCGTGACCTCCTTTCCACTTTCATATGTAATACATTAAATCCCGATCTAGTAAGAAGTTGATTAATGCTTACCTAAGCGTTGTAATTAAATGCAGGAATCAGTACTAATAAATATAAATTAGAATTGCCATTTCTGACATACCTTTCGTTTGAAACATATCGCCACTAAACTGCAGACTTCTAATTGTTTATATTCATAATGGGTTACTAATGAGCGATAAAAAAAATTGCGAACATGGTACTATCATCTATCCTCGTATCACCTGTATAGATTGAAATCGTGTCTAAAAAACATGTATGCAGTTGCACAAAGCTCTAGAATATGCGCAGCACTGATTCGCCGGTCCTTCAAGGACGCTCGCATTCAGTGGAAGCGTGCTCTGGCGTTCCAAACGTGCAGCCTGCTCTACATCCATGACGGGAAAGGAAGCCTTTATTTGTGATGCAGTGGCGCTGACTATCTTCTCCCTTTCGCAACACCTTGGACCCTGTACTATACACGACCATGCTATACCTTACCCTTCCCTTTCCCTCATCCTCACCATCAAAACGCTCCTCCTAGCCCTGACTTCCTTTTCCCTGTCCTTGCTATACTATGCTACACATGGTTATGCTATACTATGCTGGCTACGCTATGCTTTACCTACTCCAATCCCCCTTCCCATTCTCTTCACATCACTCCTAACCCTCACTTCGCTTTCCGGCCCTCTTGCTACACATGGCTATGCTATAGACGGCTACGTATACACGATTTTGCCTGCGTCACGCTATGCATGGCTGCGCTACGTTTTACCCTCCTCCTTTCCCTCATTTTCACTCATACTTTCCTTTCGCGCACCCTTGCTATGCCATACATGGTCTTGCCTGCGTGACCTCATAAATGTCTATGCTATGCTATACCCTCTCCTTTCTTTATTTCTCTCCTCACCATCACTTCTCTTTCCCACCCCCTTGCTTTACATGGATATGCTATGCACGGTTTTGCCTGCGGGACGCTAAAGCATGGCTATAGTGTATTCTAGTACACTATAAGCATGGCTATGCTATGCCTGATGCTCTCCCTTTCTCATTTTCCTCCTCCTCATCCTCGCTTCTTTCCGACCCCCTTTCTATTCGCCTCGTGCGCCACCGATGCCGGCGCTGCGAACGGCGCTCTGGTGACGCAAAGGCGGGGATTCGGCTTTTGTTATCTGCTAGGCTCTGGCTAGAACAGCAGCATTTTCTTCATAGTTCGCTCGCGTCACGCGGTGTTCTCCGACTACTAGCTGTATTTTCTTGTAATGATAGTTCTTTAGATGGCTGCTAGCATTACAGGAGGTTAAGAAACGTTAACATTCAACGCATCTTCTATATACCTACAGCCATCGCGGTCAGGATGAAGCTCCCGGGCTCGTAGCGTCATTCACTGAGCTGGTTGGTGTTGAAATAGCTTACGTGAAAGCGCGAACATCCCGCCGAACGAATTAAAGAGAGTCTGCGCTGCTTTGGAAGCGAAGAGTGATCAATAAAAGTTAGCGCTGTGTTAACAGACTTGAGTTGAACGAAAATTAACACTCCACTCCCAATTGTAGTCATGTGGAGCTGTGTACACAAAACATTTGCCGACCAAATAAAATCTATAACTTCCTCGATCAGCGGGTTATGGCGGACTAGTTTAGATTGGGCGAGTTGGATGCACATTAAAACTTGTTACACGTACTATCGGCTCCGTATGAAACGCCAGCAGTGATGCGCGTAGTACAGTTCGCATCGTTATGATATAGAGATACGCTCATGCGGTATGCCGTTCGTGAGCCACATTCATGCTTTCGATCGCGCAGTGCTGCCTAATCGGGTGTGCGGGCCTGTCAATGGTGATGACAGGACGACGCGCACTATACAGTTCCTAATGCTTGGGCAACGCGCTCCACTGTTCGTGTTTCATTTGAGACCGATAACATAGCTTGGTAAAAAGTATGAAAAATCAGCGAATATGTCCAGGAAGAGGAGAACGAGAGCTCTTTCCTACCATTCCTTTGGCCCCTTTGGCTGGTTATCGCTATTCTTTACCGTGTTTTAAGGAGATGGAATATTTTAAGGTAAAGCTTTAGATTCCTCATCAAACGCAAAAATTGACCGTCGGCGTCCCGCGTCGGCAGCGTCAACACGAGTGATGCAAAAAATCAGCACGCGATGACGTCAGCTTACGAAGTCATCATGACTTCACAGACTGCGAACATTTGTGACGTCATAACGCCATGTGACATGATGACGTCATCACATGACATCTTCGCTTTCATCAGTAAGCTTTCTACACATCACTTGCCTTTGCATTGCCTCTGTGATCGGCCCACCGATAATGGCGGCAATGCAAAACCATTTGAAGTGTAGAAAGGTTGCAATGCATCCGATCCTCTAGGCAGTGCAAAACCAGGTTGCCCGCAGAAAGCACTCGAAGGATGTCGGGGAAGGAACAATACATCTACTGAATTAAAAAGAAGATGGCTTTCGACTTCGAGTCATCTTAGGCAAATGCATAACAGACACGTGAGTCTTTTTAGGAGAGTGATCACACGACGTCCTGTCAGAAGTCGACCGTTGAGAGTGATTTACACTATTTTTTATTGCAAATACATCTTATTACAACTTTCCGATGCGAAACCTTTGTATTTAAGTACGTTAGCATGTAATTAGCATGATAACGCTAATTCTTTTCTGCATACTTACAGACGACTATATGAACGAGTAAGAAAACGTCGAATTATTAACGTATGGTTGAAAACATGTAGTGCAAAAAATACGGCAGATCTCACGCACTGTGGGACTCGGTGTAATGCGAAGCAGCCGGCAAAGAGCTGCTACATGGCCTTGTTCGTCTTTGAGGCAAATGAAGTCATTCGTGCCATGGCATCTAGTTCACTATATATCGCATGTTAGCCATGCATGCATGCATTTCCAGTCCGGTATATACCATGCTAATGAAACGTCTATTCTTGAATGTACGATGCATGACCTGTCATTTATGTTCATCACGCACTTATGTCATGCCATACCAATTTTGGTATATATCCAGTTAACAGAACGGCCGGAAGCGCACTATGAGCTTGGCATGTATATCATGTCGTACATGACACGCGTGTCATGGTTTTTATGTTGCCACCTCTCATTTACATTCGTGATACAGCCGCGTCACGCAGTACCCATTTTGGTGTATACCAAGCGAGCTAAACGGCCGCGAGTACGCCATGAGCGTGGCATGTAAATCATGTCGTACATGACTTACACGTCATGATTTTCACGTTACCACTTCTGATTTACGTTCATCATGCAGTCTCGTCATGCAATACCAGTTTTCGTTTATATCAAGCGAGCCAAGTGGCCGCGAGGGCACAATGAGCGTGGCATGTAAATGATGGCGTACATGACTTGCATATCATGATTTTCCCGTTATCACCACTGATTTACGCTCATCCCACAGTACATTCGCGCAATACCAATTTTAGTGTATATCAAGCGAGGCAAATGGGCGCGAGGGCGCCATGAGTGTGGCATATCAGTCATGTCGTACATGACTTGCATGTCATGATTTTCATGTTACCATGTATCAGTTATGTTTGTCACACAGAAATGTCTCGCCTTAACAGTTCTGGTATGTATCCATTCATTTAAACGGCCGCGAGCACCCCGGGACCATATAATGTAAGTCATGCTCTACATGACATGCGTGTCGTGGTTTGCACTTTAGGACCTGTCATTATGTTTGTCATGCACTCTTGTCATGCCATACCAATTTTGGTATATAGATAATGAACGAGACGGCCGCAAGAGCCCCAAGACCGTGGCATGTAAATCATGCTGTTCCTGACATGCAAGTCATGGTTTTCATGTTATGACCTGTCATTTACGTTCGTAATACGGTCAGGCTATGTCATACCATTTTTGGTATACATCCCGTTAACGAAACGGCCAGGTGAGCACAAAGTCGTAGGCGGCTAGACAGACAGACAGACAGACAGACAGACAGACAGACAGACAGACAGACAGACAGACAGACAGACAGACAGACAGACAGACAGACAGACAGACAGACAGACAGACAGACAGACAGATAGATAGATAGATAGATAGATAGATAGATAGATAGATAGATAGATAGATAGATAGATAGATAGATAGATAGATAGATAGATAGATAGATAGATAGATAGATACGCTCAAAGTCGCAGAAGTTCGCTAAGAAATGCTGCGCATTTAAGAAATCTCCACACAGCCTACCAATTTTTCATATGACCGTCGTTCATTCCCGTTTCATTCGTGCTCTCAACCTTCTAATTTCTTGTTTATATTTCAAGTACTTACGACGCGCTTACACAGGCCAAAAACTTGGATTTTTCAAAGGTTGTTGCCTGTAACGACAATTTAATTTATTTAAATGACATCACAGGTCGTTTCTCATGCACTTAAAACTTCGAACAAAGGAACGGAACCGGAGGAGCAGTCTTGGCAACCGAACACGCGCAGCACGCGTTTCACACATTGCGGTTTAACGCAGACACGGAAGCTTAAGCCCGAAGGCTGAAGTCAGCGATCGAAAACGCACCGGAATGTCATTTTGAGTGCGCCACGGCCATTGAACAGTCGCGAAAAGAAATCATCCCCATACATGCAGATGTACACATTGATGGCTAGCATACAACGCCAGGAGCAATCGACACTGAACGTTATCCTGACGGGTACTCTGCTCGATTTCGCTGGCCTAGTGCTAGAACATGCAATAGCAATTGCTTTATAAACTTGCCCAGTAATGTTTATATAACTCGAGCAGGACAGACTGGCCGGCAGAGTCGAGCAGCCTTCCCGTAGCGAGAGCGCGCACGAAGGGTGACACCCGAGTCCTCTCTCTGAGGTAACACGCGAGAGAGCGCCACTAAATGATCTCGAGGCGAATACATGGCTACGCTACAAATGGGTTTGCCTGCGTGACGCCATACATGGTCACGCTATGCTTTACCATCTCCCTTCCTCCTTTCTACCCCCCTCACCCCCACATCACTCCTAACCCTCACTTCTCTTTCCTGCCCCCTTGCCACACATGACTATGCTATAGATGGCTATGTATACGTGGTTTTTCCTGCGTGACCCATGCGTGACTATGCTATACTATACCCTCCTCCTCACCCTGTTTTCCCTTTCCCGCACTCTTACTATACCATACTATACATGGCTATGCCATACATGGCTATGGTATGCTATGCCCTCTCTCTTCCTCCTGCTCACCCTCACTTCTCTTTCGCTCGTCCCTGCTATACATGAATAAGCTATACGTGGTTTTGCGGCAGAGCGTAGACTCAGGCGGCTTGGTAATTCATTTCGCTATTTTAGCGCACTGTAGGAACAACACGGAGGACAGAGGAACACACGCACACAGCGCTACCACGTCTGTCCTCCGTCTTGTTCCTACAGTGCGCTAAATTAGTGAAAAGGTTTCGCGTCCGTGACGCCATTACATGGCCATGCTATGCTTTACCATCTCCCTTCCTCCTTTCTATCCCCCTCACCCTCACATCACTCCTAACCCTCACTTCTCTTTCCTGCCCTCTTGCCACACATGACTATGCTATAGATGGCTATGTATACGTGGTTTTTCCTGCGTGACCCATGCATAACTATGCTATACTTCACCCTCCTCCTCACCCTGTTTTTCCTTTCCCGCACTCTTGCTATACAATACTATACATGGCTATGGTATGCTATGCCCTCTCTCTTCCTCATCCTCACTCTCACTTCTCTTTCGCTCCTCCATGCTATACATGAATAAGCTATACGTGTTTTGCTGCAGAGCGTAGACTTAAGCGGCTTGGTAATTCATTTCGCTATTTTAGCGCACTGTAGGAACAACACGGAGGACAGAAGAACACACGGACACAGCGCTACCACGTCTGTCCTTCGTCGTGTTCCTACAGTGCGCTAATATAGTGAAATGGTTTCGCTTGCGTGATGCCATACATGGTTATGCCATGCTTTACCGTGTCCATTCCTCATGTCCCTGCTCTTCATTCTCTCTTCTCTTTTCGTCCCCATTGTTATACATGACTATGCCGTACATGGTTTTCTGTGCGTGACACTGAGCGGTGATGTAGGACTGCAGCATGCGATGACAGCATACATCCTTCCTCCTCCCCCACCCATATTGCTCTCCCTTCTCCTCACCCTCTCATCGCTGCTCCTCAGCCTCACTTCCCTTTGCCGCCCGCTTGCTATACGTGGTTATGCTATAGGTGTCTATCATATTGTCACGCTCTATAGGGGATGTAGGGGCAAGAACAGCGGAAGGACAAGACGTGAAATGACAGAAACCATCCAAGCGCTCCTCGCCTTCGTCTTCTTCGCCTCTTTCGGCTGGCCACGGCATGCTGGCTCAAAACACCAGGTGGCAATATACATGGTTTTGCCTGCGTTACGCCGAGCGACATGAGACGACGACGACAGCATATGAAAGGCCGAGCCCCTTGTGCTCCGCACTTAAATATCCCGCAGATCCCACGCACTGTGGGAATACATGTAATGCGAAGCAGTCAGCAATGATGCGCATACACCGCATAGTTTATCATTGAGGCAAATGCAGACATTCATACCATCTCATGTAGTTCACTATCGTATGTTTGTCGGCACGCATGCATGTACAATCTTGTATATACCATGCTAATGAAACCTATATTCTCGTATATACAATGCATGGCCTGTCATTTGCGTTCGTCACGCACTCATCATTTATGTTCCTCACGCATTCATGTCATGCCACGCCTATTTTGGTATATATCCAGTCAACAAAACGGCCGGAAGTGCACCAAGACAGTGTCATGTAAATCGTGCTGTCCTTTGTCCGTGTTTTTCGTGCGCTATAATCTTCAGTATGACATACCAACACGCCCAAAACGCCCCGTTACTAAGCTGTAAATGACGTGCATCTTATGATTTTCTTGTTATGACCTGTCATTTATATTCGTCATGCATTCACGTCACGCCATAGTAATTTGGCTATATATTCAATGAATGAAACGGCGTCGAGCAATCCAAAAGCATGTCATAGAAGTCATGGCGTACACGATATGCATGTCATAATTTGCATGGCAGGACCGGCCGTTTATATTCGTCACACAGTCATGTCATGCCTTACCAATTTAGGCATATATCAAGCAAGCGAAACAGCCGCGAGTGCACCATTAGCACGGCATGTAAGTCATGCTGTACATGAAATGCGTGTCATAATGGCATATTAGGACCTGTTTTTCATACAGTCATGTCACGCCATATCAATTTTGGTATACATCCAATGAATGAAACGGCCGCTAGGACACCATGACCATGGCATGAAAATCGTGCTGTACATGACATCTGACGAGTTTTATGTTTGTTGCTTGTACTTTAACACCGTCATAGAGTCACGTCGCGCAATAGCAGTTTTGGTATATATTTAATGTATAAAACGGCCGCGATCGCGCCATGTGCGTGGCATATAAATTATGCCGTATATGACGTGCATCTGATATATTTTTTTATGTTTTACTTGTCATTTATGTTTGTCAGACAGTCACGCTAATTTTGCTATATATCAAGCCAGCCAAACGGCCGCGAGCGCACCATGAGCATTGCATAGAAGTGATGGCGTACATGACATGCATGTCATAATTTCCATGTTAAGACATGTCATTTATGTTCGTTATGCAGTCACGTCACGCCATAGCACTTTTTGGTATATATCCATTGAATAAAACGGCCGCCAGCGCACCAAGAGCGTGGCATGTAAATTATGCCGTACAAGGGATACTTAATAAAACACGTTGCGGGGCTTGTTGGTGATACATTCTTATTTAAAAATTGTAGCGCTATATTAGACGAGGACAAGAAGAAAGGTACATCACAGGACGGGCGCTTACTCCAACTATTTTTATTGAGACAACCGCACAGCATTTTAGAGCAATAAAGACAAGGCACGCATGCGCATTCATGAGGAACAGAGAATGGGGTAGGATTCGTGCACGCTATCACTTTTTGTTTAGTACCTCAAATTCACTAGCACGCAATGATATAGATGTGCTGCTGACGCACATGTCGCCTTTCTGTGTGATGCAAAACGCTCTGATAGTTCGCGAGCTAATCTATCTTTACTTCTGCTTAGGATTTTCATTTTCTGAAGCCGTGGTTCACAGTTTCTGCAAGCGCTGCAATGGGCGGGTAGATTCTGGAACGACGCTGACTCATAGCCTAGCGACCGTTCATGTTCCTTGGCGCGCTGGTTGATGCAGCGCCCAGTGTGACCTACGTAAACCTTGCCACATGAAAGGGGGATCTCGTAGACCACACCCGTGGCACACCGCACATACGGTTTGGCGTGTTTCGTTCCACAGCCGAGAATCACCTGGTTGCTGCTGCAGACCTTGGGGCACATTTTGGCTAGCTTATGTGGAGCCAAGAAGACGATAGGGACACCGGTTGTGCGGTTGTGTAAACAAAAATAGTTGGAGTAAGCGCCCGTCCTGTCATGTACCTTTCTTCTTGTCCTCGTCTATTATAGCGCTACAATTTTTAAATAAGAACATGGGATACGTAATGATTTTTATGTTATTACTTGTCTTTTGTCGTCACGCAATACCAATTTTGGCGTGGCATGTAAGTCATGTCGTACAAGACATACATATCACGATTTTCATATTACCTAGTCATTTATGTTCTTTATACAGAATAGTCACGCCATACTATTTTGGTAAATATTCATTTAGTGACAAGCCGCGGGCGCCCCAACACCATGTCTTATAAATCATGCCATACCTGACATGCATGTCTTGATTTGCGCGTCAGACCAGTCAGTTATGTTCATCATACACACTTGTCACGCCACACCAATTTTGGCGTACATTAACGAAACAGCCGCGACAGCACCAAGGACGTGGCGTGTAAATCATGCGGTTCGTTACGTGCATATCATGATTTTATGTTATTACCTGTCGTTGATGTTCGTCATGTAGCCGCGTCATGCCATACCACTTTTGGTGTACATCCCATTAACGAAATGGCCAAGAGACCACAAAGTCGTAGGTGGCTATCGTAGATAGATAGATAGATAGATAGATAGATAGATAGATAGATAGATAGATAGATAGATAGATAGATAGATAGATAGATAGATAGATAGATAGATAGATAGATAGATAGATAGATAGATAGATAGATAGATAGATAGATAGATAGATAGATAGATACGCTTAAAGTCGCAGAAGTTCGCTAAAAATGCTTGGCATTTATTATAATCCACGTCTTGCGATGAGCTTTCCCCTTTGTAATTATTTGCCTTAAATGAGATAAGACTTGTGACTCCTATTTAACACCTCAAGACTTTCGCTGCATACATAACCTTGTTATGGACTTTCGTTTGATACATTACAACGCAATTGTCCAAATAACTTCATTGCTAATTATTCAGAGCGACAAAATCGGCACGTATGCATGGGAAATTCCGCCGAGGACGGGCGAGGGTGAGGTGGGGCGATGAAGCTACCAAATTTGCAGGTGTAAAATGGAATGAGCTCGCCCTAGATGGAGTAAATTGGACATCAGTAGCAGAGTTCTTGGTCTTGTAATGACTATAAAATAACATGGTAGGCATGACTATAATTACTAAATTAGATGTCATCACCATTATTTAAGAAAGCTATATTGCCATCTAGGATATTTTTCGTTTGACGCCGCTAAATACAAGGTTATATCTAAACACGGTTCATCGTTTGCTGCAGCGCGCGACAGATAATTAATTGCAGGCTCCTCATTACCGACCAGTGTCAATTTCGGTTGCAAAAACGACATGCCTCCGGGTGCAACTATCGCCACCTAGCGGGTGCAGCGCTCGATCACGCCAGCACACAGGACTGTGACGCACTTCCGCGCTGTTCGCGAGCAGCCGCTGAGAAGCGCTGCTAGAGCGAACGCGGCAAGAAAACATGGCGGCTGCGACGCCATGATAACTTGTTGCAGCGTGGTCACGTGAGGTAAGTAGGGGGGTCACCATTGTCACCTTTGAGGGTGTCACTAGCGCGATGGTGTCGATCGCTCACGCAAACTTCAAGATCCATTTAAGATACCTTCCAAGCTATTGCCTTCCACGGTATATGCGTTGTTGATATTTTGCAGATGATAAACGCATGTTCACGGGAATCGATCCCGCAGGCTATCCGACCGAGAAATTTTGTTCAGTACCCCTTTAAAAAAACAGGGGGTGCAAACACGGACACAAGTGAGTACTCAAGACACTAGAAGCGCCGCTAACAATTGAAAAATCATACAGCGGCGGAGAAGAAGGTAGACAAACTATTATATCCTCGTTCACACGCAAGAGACGATACCTATAAGTCAGGTGCGCGTGGTGGTCTACGTGAGAGATAGCTGTTCACTCTTTTGTAGCGTAAGCTACACTGGCCTAACCGAGCCAGTTTCGCGTGGCTCCTCAAGCGCCGTGCTGCGCATGCATGAGGATCAGTGATATCAGACAGCTGGCGCATCAGAGCCGGCACCTCCCGCGCAATCCGCCGCTGCCGGGCGCGACTCGCTGCCACTAGAGTTACTGTATATGCTACCTTCAGGTAGCAGAGTTGCGCATAGGTCTCGCTAGCAGCCACAGCTATGCGGTGAAGTCGCACTCTGTTTTTGCAGGTGACATGCTTACCGTGTCGCCAATTAACATGTCTGGTGTATCGAATACCGGCAATAAACATTGACAGTCGATGGCTAGTGTTAGTTCAGTTCGCTGCGCAGCGGCGGCGAAAAATAGAGAAATTGGCCCGAGCGCCAGCTTCTCCGCAATACATGGTTGCTAGCGGCGTTTGGAATACAGATGCGCAACTCTGCTACCTGTAGCATATACAGTAACTCTAGCTGCCACCGGTCTGCGCTTTCCAGAGGAGTGACGTCGTAGCCGAGGTAGACGTACTGGCGCTGGCACGCGCGCAGCTATTCGCGTTCGCTCTGCAGTCGCCGTCTGACACTGCGCTGGAGCCGCTTGATAGCGCCTGTGACTGGAGTTTGCCAGTGTGGTTTAGCCATGGAGAAGGAGGGCGAAAATGCTGCTCAACGGCGCAGAAGAGCGGATAAGCTTAAGTCATCGGATCCCGAAGTAGTTGCCTGGCAAAATAAATGTACATGTGCCACATAATATGTATACCACGTGTGTGTCATTGGAGCAGCAGTAAGCATGATAGTCAGGCTAATCCTAGATAATCAGGAAAGCTAAGAACGATCAGCTGAGCCTTTGCTAACGCTACGTTGTCCTGGCATAGCCGAGCTAAGCCACTGCACAATTTTTCTACTTTTCTCTTGTGCCCGTGTTTGCACGTCCTGCCTTTTCAACAAGAATACCAGCCGAATAGCCAAGCTATATTCTATGTGTATCACTGTCTTTACTTTTATATTTACTTATCGATTTAAGCGAGTAAGAATGAGAGGAAAAAACATGGTTGATCCCTCCGTCATAGGAATCGGAATAACACGAAAGTAAAGCGTGCCCTTGCAGAAGTAACTGTATGTTTACTGTACATTGATATAAGATGGTTGGCACAATGTATATTGATGTATGGCAGCTAATGGCACTGTTTAACGTGTATGCACCCACTCTGATGATTGCTGGTGCATCTCCATCCCGACGACTAACGTCCATGTTAAATGATTAAACAAATTCTTGTGGTAGCTGTAGTAGTCAACGGTGAAAGCGTAATCAAAGAACGAGGTGTGATAGCCAGAAGAGCGTCGCATATTGGACACAGAACTTGGTCGCCATCCCGCGGCATGTTAAAATGTGATAGAACACTACGGCCGGACTAGAGGGAAACGCAAAGCGCGTCGTGCCGCCCCGGTAGCCCGGCCGCGACTTTTCGCGGGGCGAGCGCGTGAGCGAGGAACGCGGTGATACAGCCAGGTGTGGCAGGCGCGCGTCGCAGAGCTATTTTTGGTATGGATTAGCGTGATGCTATGAGCGAAGCCGACCCTTTTACGACGCTAGGGAGAATGTCGCCACCTCGCGGTGTGTTAAGGCATTCACACAATTGAAGTTCTATTGAAAACGCGCCGAATGCGACGGACGTGTAAACGCGTTGCAGGTGCTAATCGCGGAGGCCATAGTAATGATGAATTACTTTATGGAAACAACTTTACCTTACCGCTCCTAGAGGGCAACGCCACCCCGCCGACCGGGACAGTGGTAGATATAAAAGGCGCGTTTGTAAAGCCTCTAGAGTCTGTGACCGTGGCGTAGTGGATAGCGTGCCCGGCATTTGTTGTTGCTTACCGAGCGGTCGTGGGTTCGATGCCCGGAGACAGTACCTTTTTAACACGTGTGTTTTATGCCGGGGTCCACCAAGACTTCAGGGACGTATTTCCGTCACGGAAATTACGTCGAAAAAATATACACAATCAGATGGCAAAGAAAAAAGGTACCCTCAACGGGCATCGAACCCACGACCGCTCGGTCCGCAACAACAGATTCCGGGCACGCTATTTACTGCGCCACGGTCACAAACTGTGGAGGCTTTACGAACGCGCCTTTTATATCTACCACTCTCCCGGTCGGCTGGGTGGTGTTGACCTCTGGGAGTGGTAAGGTAAAGTAATTCGTCATTCCTGTGGCCTCCGCGACTAGCACCTGCAACGCGTTACGCGTCCCTCCCATTCGGCGCGTTTTCAATAGAAGTTGAATTTTGTCAGTGCCTTAACACACCGGGAGGTGGCGACCTTTGCCCAAGCGTCGTAAAAGCCTCGGCGTTGCTCAGCATCACGCTAATAAAAACCAAAAATAGCTCTGCGACGCGCGCCTGCCTCACCTGGCTGACCGCGTTCCATGCTCACGCGCTCGCCCCGAGAAAAATCGCGGCCGGGTTACTAGGGCGGCACGACGCGCTTTGCGTTTCCCTCTAGTCCGGCCGTGGTGTTCAGTCACATTTTGACATGCCGTGGGATGGCGACCAAGTTCTGCGTCCAATATGTGACGCTCTTCTGGCTATCACGCCTCGTTCTCTGATTACGCTTTCACCGTTAACTACTACAGCTGCCGCAAGGGTTTGTTTAATCATTTAGCAGGGACGTTAGTCGCCGGGATGGAGATGTACCACCAATCATCAAAGTGGGTGCATACACGTTAAAAGGCGCCATTAGCTGCCAGACATCAATATACATTGTGCAAACTCTCTTACATCAATGTACCGTAAGCATTCAGTTACGGCTGTAAGGGCACGCTTTACTTTCGTGTTATTCCGATTCCTATGACGGAGGGATCAACCGTGTTTTTTTCTTTGCCATCTGATCGTGTACCTTTTTTCGACGTCATTTCCGTGACGGAAATACGTCACTGAAGTCTAGGTGGACCCCGGCATGAAACACTTTCGTGTTAAAAGATGGCTGATCCCTCTGTCATAGGAATCGGTACAACACGAAAGTGAAACGTGTCATCACAGAAGTAGCTTATTGTTTATAGACGTCAGACTCTGGAGTTTCCAAGACGTGTGACGCCACCTGTCGGAGAAGTATTGAGTAGTGCATAGGCCGACTCCCTCGCACAGCTTGCTATGGGACCAGGTGCAACTAGCGAGTGCGAAACAACGATTGAGCTTAATATCGCGTGTGTTTGCGCATTTAACACTCAGAAAGAAAGCTGTGAATTGCTCTCCGCTAGTCGGACGCGCCACCGAACCGTCGTGAAGTGCTTGCTTGCTGGATCACCCGCCAGAACGACGGCGAAAACAGCAGCAGACGAGACCCCTCCGCACGCTACGAAGAAACGCCGCAAAAGACGCACTGTTGCGATGTGAATTGCCACGGACGTAAAAGACTGAATAACAACGTTCAGTTTTACCGATTTCCATAGTTGTCGTACGAAGAAGAAAGGCGAGAGCGCTGGATACGGGATGTTGCGAGCGCGTTCTCCACAGCCGGTCGCATGAGAAAGTGTGATAATGTTGCTCTGCTGTTGTTTTGAGTAGCCCTGATGGAGAACCGTAGTAACCTTGACTATGAAGCTCAGAAGAGGCTCTGACCGCGGTGCTTGTCGTGTAACACGAAGTGAGCAGCTAGAGGCAGACTGAAGACGCGTGATACGCATACCGCGACGAGTTGGCCGTCACAACACAGCATCGCGGACGTACGTTTTGAAGGATCAGAGTTCTGGTTCTAACTAGGTAACACGTGCGTCATACAAGTAAATCGCAGAATGTTGGTCGTGACCACCTTCAGGTTTGTTTCGCCCGTGTCCTCCGCGGTTGCCGTAGTTATCTCGGATGCCACGGTTTTGCCTTTGGTTGTACCCCGCGAAAGTGGACACGCACGTATCCCCATTTGCAGTACGCACAAACGGAAGACGACCATCAAGAGACCATTTGAGGATGCGTAATAAAATAGTCCAATGCACAGGAAGCGAGAGATGAATTAACGGAGAATGCAACTGCAAAGGCGAAAATCGCCGGGGCTATTCGTCCCTGATCGGAGTTTTGTAGTTGCCATCTTCAGCGCAAAAAAAGGAACACGAAAACACAAGGAAGTGCACGACACAAGCGCTGTGTCGTTCCAACTACTTCCAAGTACGTTCCAACTAGCCCAATTTGCCACCTTACTTCAGTTTTGTACCACTGATCGGAAGATGCATAGCTAAGTAAATTGATCGTGTATGTACTTCATCGCTGTGGCATTACGTATATACCCGATTTTAACGCATTTAGGCGCTAGAGAACGGATGTCGGAGGGTTTGCCTCGAACTCGATGTCGTACGATGCTCGCTTGTACTTGCCAGTTGCAGCGCGCCGGAATAACTAAAACTTATTTTGCATTGTACTCGCAGTTCGCTTTGATCAGCTTCCCTTTTTTCTGAAGCGTCGGAAGAAGCTTTCCAGGTCCTTGGTTTTCAGGAAACGGCGCCTCGACACCAACGAAAGAGGAGGGATATATTGTGGCCTACGCACATTCGCTTGCGGACGGCTCTCTTTGCACTACCCAGTTAGTGCCAGGGCTGCGATGAGGGCGCTGGTGGCGGTGTTTTTCGCAGCGCCGCCTGGGCAGAGTCTGACGTCTATAGAGCATTGGTATATGAGAGCTTCTACAATGTCTACTGTTGTTTGGTAGATATAGCACCGCTTGATGTGGACGCATCGCACTCACGTTGACGCCTAGTGGCACATCTCCGTACCGACGACTAACGTCCATGATCATGATTTAACCCTTGCGGTAGCTGAAGTTGTTAATCTAACATGGACACCGCATATGGGGGGGGGGGGGTGAATCCCGCGCAAAGATGACATCAAAAAGCACATAATGAATACTGATACTCGGTATGCACTCATTCAAAGCGTCGTGAAATGCGAAGAGAAATTCTACGCGCGTCGCGTCTTCCCTTTCGCCTGGCCGTTACTTCTCAAAGGGCGAGCGGGGAACGCGGTGCGACAGCCAGGTGAGTGTCGGTGAGCTACTTTTCGATATGGATGGATGCTATAGGCGAGACTTGGGTTAAAGCCGCCAGCTCACGGTGTAATAAAGCGTTGATTAAATTAAACTTGTATTGGAAAGGCGCCGAATGGGACGGTCGTAGCAACGGCACGTTTTTGTTTGTTTTTTCGAGCCTGGTGGCACAGATATCACCGCCCCTTTATAAAGGGGACGCACTTAGCATCCATCCATCCGTCCTAGAGCACTGTGAGAGGAAAGTGTGAAACATAAAAGGCGCGTTCATGTAGCCCTCGTCATGTGCTTGGCGGTAGCTCAGTGTGCTAAAAGCCCACCAGCCATTGTCGCGGACCGAGAAGTTATGGGTTCGACTCCCGTCAACGCAATCTTGTGATTTTTTTCTTTTCCATCCGATGGCGTATATTTTGCTGACTTACTTCCGTGACGGAAATACGTCATGAAAGTCTTGGTGGAACCCGGCATAAACAGAGTTTCATATCAAAAATTGTACTAGCGCATCGATGTATATTAATTATCAATTTTATTTTTTTATGTACGGTGTACTAGGTCCAAGAATCCAAGAATATGCTATACAGCGAGCTGGGTCGTCGCCCTTTAAGGACGGAGGACGCGGCAGCGTTGAGGTCAGGTGATACTCGTGAGAACACTGGAGGAGAGAAAGATACAACTTCCGGGACCTATTCTCCATGTGTCCATCCAAAGGAGATGTCCACAGTACATTTCGGCAAAGCGCATTCAGTTACTCGAAAACGCGGTGAGCCGTGATGTCACCTTGCTCTTGACTACGTCGACGCACTGAACACGCCAGCACATTGCGTAAGAATAAAGTTGACGAAATATACAGAAACAGGAACTTGTGAAGTCTGAACTAGCGTATGGGTACGTCACGGACGTATTAGTGTGTCGCAGACGTTTGACAACGATGCAGGGAATGTGTACCGACCTTGACAGGTGCATTATACAGGCGGATACGGGCGCCCGCATAAACCTAAATCGATGGCTAACGCGATCAGAGCTCATGCGCGGCGTCCAGGATGTGCGCCCACAAGCGGATCACTGTGGACTGCGTTCGTTGCGTTGAAGCGCATTCCGTCCCTCTCATTTGTGTCGAGAGTTGTGAAAGCTTCGTGACGTTTAGATGGCGCCGCAGATTAAGAACCGGAAATAAGCGCGCTGCTCGCCGAGCTCCCGCGAAACAGCAACGGTTGATATGAACAGTCCATTACACGGACACGTCGAGAAGAGCTCCCCCGGCGAAGTGAATATATTTTATGTCCAGATTAGCCGTTAGGCTTAAAAGCGAAAAAATTGCAGTGGCTTAGCTCGGCTATGCCGGGATATACGTAGCGTTAGCAAAGGTTCAGCTGATTATTCTGAGCTTTCCTGAATGTCTAGGATTAGCTTGATTGTCATGCTTACTGCTGCTCCAATGACACACACACGGTATACGTATTATGTGGCACATGCATATTTATTTTTGCTCAACGTCAGGTTGCTTCTTCATTCTTCGCACGCAGAACCGCTAATTGCCAGGCAACTACTTTGGGATCCGATGGCATAAGCTGCTCGGCTCCTCTGCGCCATTCAGCAGCATTTGCGCTCTCCTTCTCTATGGCGTTAACCACCTGCAAACGCCAGTCAGAGGCGCTATCAAGAGGCCCCAGCGCAGTGTCAGACGGCGACTGCACAGCGAAGGTGAATAGCTGCGCGCGCCATGGCTACGACGTCACCCTCTCGAATGCGCAGAGCAGCAGCGGCGAGCTGCGCGCGGCGGTGGTGGAGAGCGCGTGAGATGCCGGCTCCGCACTGATCCACGCGCATGCGCAGCACGGCTCATGATGACCCACGCGAAATCGGCTCCGGCTAGGCAAGTGTGGCTAACGCTACAAAAACTAACGGCGGCGGCGGCGTGATCCCTCTTGGGACTTCGGCGGCAGCGCGAGCGGCGTGAGCAGAAATAGGCGGCGGCGGCGCACGGTCTAGCCGTCAATGTCGTCACTTTCGCCTCAAGATTGCGTGTCACAAGCGACGTTTCGCCGATACGTCGGCATTCACAATGACCCTTAACTGTACGGCGACTCTTTGCTTAAAAATTGTTTTAACTGGGCGACCCTGCCTCCGTCATGGCATCATGTTCGGCAGTATGCTGCCCAATGCAGTCGTTCATAGACGCCAGCGTGCCCCACGCCATGCACTACTGAAACTTATATTGTCGCGAAGCCTACCCAAGTGATAATGCAGAATATAGATAGTAAATATACATAGTGCTTACTGGCATGGTAGGGTCCGTATGCAGGCCACTCTGTGTTCATTTCGCTCAGAATGCGCTTCCAAATTGTTTCCTTCACTATTGTGTCCGCGTACTCAGCGAGCGTCATATCCCACACTACGGGGAACTGCCCTACAAAATGCAGAAGAAAAAAAAAGTTGGGTCGTCGCACGAGTTCAAACTTGCAGTTAGTTGAAGTCGTGTAGGTCAAGCGAACTGTCCGCGCAAATGCCCGAACTAAGGGAGAGAAAAACGAAAAAGTAAAGGTCGCGCTCGTTGCCAGACCCTGTGGGGAACCGTGGATAATCACCAGGTCTCCACCCTCGCCCATGTCAGCACCGGCGGTGACAAGGCACAGCAGCGAGGGCCACTGCGCATGCGCACGGATAGAGACAAGCTTTATAAGCGGGCACGCCGAATGGTCAGGGGGGAGTTGCCAGTGAACTGTGGTGAGGTGTGCGTGTGTGCGCGGCGTGCGGTCCGTCGGGGCCAAGGTTAACGGCACAGGCACGGAAGTGTTCGGCAATTTTGCGTTTATGTACTTTCATTTGTTGTCTTAACAGTTTTAAAGCTTGTTTAATAAATGGTTTTCGAGTTACCTCAGCGTTGACGAGCGGCCCATTTCATTGGAGTAGACGGCGAACCCCACAACCCTTATGACTTTGTCGAATAAATCTACGAAACAAAACGAGAAAATTAAAAGCAGCGCTTCATGCTAGACTTATAATGGCACCGTCGGCTAACTGTACTCTGTTACGCCACCAAAATCCGGATGCGAAACATAGCTTGGCATTTTGCGTCCGCGAGATGCACGGACGCCGGACGGATGGCACAAATCCGTGACTCAGGGTCATGTGATGCGCCGTCAGCAGCAAAAAGACAGATTTAGTCTGTCGTGTAGATATACGCTTATTGATATGATAATGCGGGCGATGTTGGGGAGAAAAGGGCGCTACATGGAGCAGCCGAAAGTCTTAACGCAGCTTTCGAATTGAAGTTCGACGGGGGAAGTCGTGCAATGCTTCAACCTCCCTTTCAACGGTCTGATTCTCTCGCGATTCATGCGGTGTCCGAGGGACTCAATATCATCGACAATAAAGACACATCTTGCGGGGTTGGTTAGAAGGCCGCATTCCTGGAGCCGACAACATAACAGGCGCAAATGGTTGCGATGCTGTTAGGGGGGACACTAGCCACCAGGAGGTCGTAGAGATATGCAAGTACGAAGGTGAGTCGACGGGTTACCTCGTTGATGAAGCTCTGGAACGTCTGAGCAGCGTTTGTAAAGCCGAATGGCATGCGAACGTACTCGAAAAGCCTGAATTGTGTTACAATTGCAGTCTTGGGGATGTCCGCTGGTACTGCCGGAATCTGGTGTTAGGCTTTTACTAAATCTATCTTGTTGAACATAACCGCTCCAGCTAGATTGGGAGAGAAGTCGTTAATGTGAGGGAGAGGATGGCGATCAGGGACGGTGCGCGCGTTTAAGGCATGGTAGTCGCCGTACGGGCTCCAGTCTCCTGGATCACGTGTTGGTACCGTGCGGAGGGCTGACGACCAACTGCTTGACGAAGGACTGATGATGGCCAGTTGCAGCATATGGTCGCATTTTCTTTTTCGCGATGGCAAAGCGGTCCACAGCGAGGCGTCTGGGTCGGCAAAACACTGGAGGGCCATGATGCGTGCAGTTGTACAGCTCAAGTTTGGAAGGTTTCGTAATGGCTGAGAAGTCTCAAAGAATTGACGGGAACATAGAAGATGGTGTCTCTGGCGCCGTTCCAGTAGTTAACGTCGTAGGTGCGAGGATACCTTGTATAGACATACTGGTTCGAATAGACGTGCGCGGAGGTCAACACTGAGGGCGAAGTGGGTAAGAAAATCAGTACCCGGTATCGCCATGCGTAGATCTGTAACAACGAATACCCATCGGAAGGTGCGTGGGAGAACCATGTCTATGGTAAGAGAGCGCTTACCATATGCGTTGATAGCAGAGCTGTTGGCTGTTTGAAGGGGCGTAGTTTTCTGAGAGCGCTGTCGGTCTGGTGGCGCGGCAGGTTGGACAGTGACTTCTGCACCTGTGTCCACACGAAATCCACGTCCGGCAGTCCTGTCAGTGATGTAGTATAGACAGCTTGTTGTACGGAAGGGTCGCTGGCCGCCATCAGCGGCTCTGCGGTATGTTCCCCTGTCAGCTGCAAGAGGAATGGCATTGACGTGCGCTGGCACCGAAGTTGATGGGGTACAAGCAGTGTGCGTGTGAACTAGAACTTGAGCGGGAACTAGGCCTAGAAGACAATCTGGAACGGCAATCGTGGTCCCGTAGACAAGAGTGGCAAGTCGCGGCCAGGCCATCGGTCAGTTGCTCAAGGAGAGACTGCCGGTCTTCGAGTTGCGACAGTGGAACGGTAGGTGTGGTTGCCACAGTACCTCTTGCTGAATAGTCAGCGACACGATCGTCCCGCTCCGTCAGCTCGTCGAGGGGCAGGTCGTCTGGCGCGGTAACCAAAGATATAACCACATTCTGTAACAGGCTCTGAAGGAACAGTTCTCGCAGCAGTGTGCTGTTTGCGTCCAGCCTAGAGTCACTGAGAAGCTACAGCGTGCCACGTAGAAAATCTGACGGTCGCCGAGCTCCTTTTCGTTGAGAAGCTGCTGGAGATGCCAGCGCACAGACACGGAATTGCGTTACAGCCCAGTCGTTTTGAAGTGGTCGTAGGGGGCGGTTTCATAGGGTGCGTCCACAACGTCGTGGAACTCCGCAACCACCTCCATGGAGAATGTGGAGACAGCGTGGAGCAACTTCACGTGTTGCGAAGTAATGCGCCGAAGGGCGAAGATGGCCTCTAGATGTGTAAACCAGGCTGCAGGATTCTGTGGCCAAAAAGATGGCAGCTGAATGTGCACTGTGGCGGCAACATCTGCGTCGATCGGTACTTTGGAAGTCATACATTTTTTGCCCGTTAATACTGAACCAGTTAGTAAAACGTCCTCCTCTTCAAGCCTGCCTTATCCTACTCATCTTTACCGTAATATTGACCTAAGACTCAAGCAGATTGGAGACAGCTATCTTAATTTTTTTTGTCGCACGGTGTTCGTAAAACACACTCACTGCTTAAAAGTTGATCTGGCTCTGTTGTATTCAGAATAGTGTACGAACTAAGTGGGTTTTCAATCGAGACTAATCTTTCATAAACGGATAAATTTTCATTAAAATATAGTTATCACCATACAAACCTAGTTGCGCCTGAAGCTCGCGTCAAATTCTCGACAATTTCAGTTCCTGCCTAATTTTGAAAAAAAAAAGAAATGTCTCAGCTTTCTAAGGTCTTCAGGTCACAACAATCAGGCACAGCTTACGAACCCAAATTCTACCATCATGTGCAGCCATCCTTCCATGCGCGCTCAATTAAAATTTGCGTAAAAGCTTGCGAATAACCACATTCCGCGTACCGTCTCTACTATTGTGGGCTAAACCCCATCAGGATCAGCCACGCTACCGCTGCATCCTCGGAACCACGGCTGATCTTCTGTAAAATACTGGCATTGAGAACACGATGAGTGGTAGATTACATATCCACGATAAAGAACAGCATGTTGAGCAAACAATGGTTCAAAAGTGTTCTACGAGTATTAGCTTCAATAAGCAGAAGGAAATATAAATGATTAAACGTTTATTTCACATATATCGAAACCTTTTATGCACAGTATCTCTATCGTCGACGCTCAAAAGTATGTAAAAAATGACTAGCCAGCCCAGGGACCACCTGCGCCCGCGTAGCGACCACCAGCAGCCGCTGGTGCCGCAACAGGATTAGCGTTGAACACGGCATCTGCGCTGGAGCCCGGAGCAGTACCAGGCTCGTTGGTGTCGATGGTGGCACGGAAACCGTTGGCATCGGCCACGTACTTCACTGTGCGGAATAGACCGTTGGCATCCCGGTATCCGTAGGCACCGGTCTTCGCGTTGCTGGCGTCCCCTTGTTCTTTGTGGAAAAGCTGGGTGCCAAACTCGTCGGTGCTATCGTAGCCGAAGCTGTATGGCTGGGGAGGCTGTTGAAAATAAAGGTAAGTGTGACGGGAAGTCAGAACCCGTATATATTATGCCAAGGAAAGCTTTGCCTGATGATTATTATTAAAATGTCCGATATATTTCCCTATTCCTCTCGAAGTCCTTTTTGTTCATTGTCATAGCTAGTACTTACTCAAAACGGTACAATCGTATCCTTATAGTATCGAACAGCGCAAGTTTTTAGTGATTTATTAAAAAAATATCTCGTTAGCTTTTGGTCTTGTTGCCTTATTTCGTTCCTTGCTATTCTTCTATTATTGACTGTTCTCGAGTCATCGATTCTTGCTTTGCAACGCGATAGGCTCTAATGTAAGGCCCAGGTCTACTTCTGCATAGACAAAGTTCCACAACTCTCCTAAAAACGTTCTTCTCTTCCGGTTCACACAGTTCTCCTTATCGAAATCGTTCAAAATTATATAATGCAGTTGAACACATAAGAAGCTCTTGATGCGATGAATTTCATTCACTGCATGTATATCGATAAAAGTTATGCTAGGATTAGGGTAACCAAATCGGCCACTGAACATTCCACTGCTTGTCTAATGTTCTCTGACGCAGTGTAATCAGAGAATGTTTTATATAAAGATCATTACACGCACGTAGGAGGCACCAGCAGCGGAGAAGCCCGGCGTAGCAGCTGCAGCAAACAACGGTCCTTGGAACCCGGCACCTTGGAAACCATAACGTGGGCCGCCTCCGAACACGTTACCCGCTCGCACAAAGGTCACAAGTGCGAGGACGATAGGGGCCTGTTTTGGTTTACATTTACATAAGGAATATTTTATAGGCGTTCTGTGTTTGCGACAGTATTTCTTTACCAAAACTTAAGCTCTACCCTTGTAGTTAGATTATGCAAGTACAAAAGATATAACCACTTTGAGACGCTGCAGCACAAGTTAGGTGAGAAATCAATGCAAAATAGTTCTGCATAATCATGTGAAGCGAAGAAAAGTTTCAGGAGGGAATTCTTAGCAAGGAAGTTAAGATGAAACTAGTGACAAAAACACTTATGACATTGAATTCAGATATGAAGCAGTGCGCTAGTATTAGGCAGTACTAGAGGCTTAAATAAATGCAAAACCACCGTGCCTATTGTCTTACGCTTTCTTTAAAGGATTATTGTTGAAGTAAAGCGAGAGCATGCATTGACAAAATTTATAATACAGAATTCGAGTTTTGTTGTTTTCATCAAGCACGTCGTGCCTTGTATTGCGTAATAGGAATTCCTCAATTTAAACATGAATAATGACCTACAGAACGCAGCTGTTACTTAGGAGTTACCTTAGATATCATATCCGCACAGAGTAGTTTCCTTTATGATGCGCCTAGCACGACAGCTGCCAGATGGTTGTGGAAGGAATAGGGCCGCTTCACACTTTTATACACCTGACCTGACAAGGCGCAACTACCACTCTCTCTCATCTGACGTAACAACAGAGGATTCTTCTTTCCATCTTGAAGGACGGGGCCGTGGTCAACGACGTTGCAAGGAGGCGTAATCGCGATGCGTTGCAGCTCAGATTTCACGCTTTCCAGGCCTCCTGTGTTGTATTCTCCTGACATGATCGTGTTTTTTTTTTATTTTGCTTCTCGACTACGAGGGTTGATCGCAAGAAATATTACAGCTGTTCCTGTTCTTGTATATTTAACGCTGAGATCGATATGACACTGTAATAATGAGCAAAATTTAGGGCCCGAAGGCATATTCAGGGGCATATACTCTGTTCTTATACTCTGTTATTATTAAATCGCTAGACCGCTCATACTTTTGCCTCTAAAAATGGGGCATAGATTTTAGGAAAAGCTGTTTGCCGGTCTAAGTAAAAAAATACCTTGGTTATTATGAACGTGATAATGCACAAGTAATTTTGGAAATTTTGTTTAATCACAATTGTTGTGATTTCTGGTAAGCTGGCGGTATAGAAAACAAGCACCCGTTCTTTAGCAGTCACGAAGAAAGCAACAAATGAGTTCATGGCATTACATTTCGCCATAACTTCTTACGTGTTACACTTTACGAAAATTCTTTACAACTTACACTTACATGTTTGTTCCGTTAGAAGACTTTGCGGTTTGCCTACACATATTGAAGACATTGCGAGTAATATTCATGCGCTTCATCATGTCATCTATACATACTCAGCATCGGCACTCTGCCTTGTGTTGTTGCGTGAGTCTCACGAGAGCACGAGCTCCCCCCGGATGATGAAGCGAATGAAAGCTCGCTCTCGTTGGTTGCTCTGAGATCAGGATTGTCAGGTTGAAAGCGTATCAGATGAAGCTCATCGAGGCGCTTACACGCACTGCTAATATCGTCGACTGTAGGGAGGTTCTTTACCGTAAAAGTATCGAATCCCACAGTTCATATGCCTATGAGCAGATGGCGATCGCCATCATTTTCCGCCATCGAGCTGTCGACGTGGCTGCAGAGGTCGAGAACCTCTTCTATTTACAGAATATATGACTCGTCAGAGTGCTGGTCATTCTCAGCAAGGTTCCGCTTCGCGATATCTGAACGAACAGAAGTGTTGGCAAACATTTGACGCAGCTGATGCTTAAAATCGGCCCAGTCTACGAAATACAGCGCATCGTTTAAAGCCAAATCTTGCCAACACCTGTTAGAACGCCACGCGCGATAATTTCGCAGAATGCCCTGAGTGCTTAAGCGCACTCACGCCGTCGTACTGCTCCAACCAGGCCTCAACATCTGCGCTGCTAAGCCAAGCAAACACTGGTAGATCCCTTAAACAGGTGGTGATCGTCCGTGAAGGTGTTCACACCACGGCAGACCTTTTAGATGGCGCCACGTTGGTCGGCTCGTTTTGTTACGTGAGCGAGAGCAGTTGGTGTACTATGTGGCAATCTGAACAGAGTTTTAAGAAAGTTCTGCAGTTAGAGATGAAGAGGAACCGACGGAGGCAGAGTACCAGCGGACCGTACAGCACACTCCACCACTAGTGAAAGGACAGTTCATGATCATGACGGTAGTTGCCACCATTTAGGTAGCAAGTCTCCTTTATTCTATCAAAACTGCTCGACAAGACAGACCAGAGTGGTGATGAGTGCATACAGATTAGAAGATGACGCGCATGAGTAATGCTCACACCATTACTATGCCGCCTAGTTTTTGGCAGTGTTGTGCTCGCGTTGACTCCAAGTTTCATGCTTATTGTTCGCAAATTAGCGATACACAATATGTAAGGAGTCATTTTACAGACTAGAGCTGCATAGCCCGCAGCCCCTAGAAGGAACCATGATATAAAATGCATCGGTAAAAAATGCACGGAAATTCATGGGTAAAAAGGCAACATTAGAACGGATAGCGCTGAAATAATGATCTGGATTGCTTGGCTCTGGATATGTTGCTCTGATGAAATGTATGAGTGATATGAGTTCGCCCATTTAACTATGCCACAGCTGAAATGAGTGTGAATAAAGGGAAAAATAGACAGATAATAATAATGCATCAGTGCAAAAATGCGCCCTAGCTTTAGTTTGTGCACGAATAGAGAAAGCGTGTTTTTTCTTGATGACTCTCATATGTGAAATATCATTGATAGATACGTCCAAACGTAGTCCAAGACATCAAACGGAATCAGTAGCAGCAGCGGCGAGGTGCGTTGGCATTCATACACATGGCATGGAAAGTTCCAGACTCATCGTTGTTGGCCGCCTTAGTTCCAGAGCAAGCGCTACCGTTCGCGTTGCGGGCTAAAACTTCGCCTTCTGCTTCGCTCCCAGAACACGTGGGCCGATTTCTCCAGCACGGGAGGCAATAACTGTAATGGACGAGACAATAAGTACAGAGAGAGAAAGAAAGAGAAATAAAGATAGACAGAGAGTAATTGTAGGGGAGAATATTTCTTCGCGAGGCGAAATTGGAATCTGCGTATCCACGATCCGAAGGTGAGCATCTTAACCAGCCGGCATAGCAAAGGGTAAACTTGTATAGCCCCCGTTCCGTCTTCTTGTGTCTCTTGTCCTGTCTTTCTTGCGCATTGCTTTTATTGCCATAGCAATTATTTGGACAGTCTCGGCTGGTTTCTGTCCGTCCCCGTCACCGCCGTCATGCACCGTGTATATATAAGTAGGCATATATATACTTAAACGCCCCAAAGAAAAGTAATTCAGAAAAAGTGCTTCCGAAGCGTGGAATCGAACCAGGGACCTCTCGCTCCTGACTTCTTTTGCGCAAAAACGTACACGGACACAAGTTCTCCCATATGTTCATAGGTTGTCCCATGGCTTGAAGAATGTAGCAGCGAGATACGGTGTAACCTCGGTGTTTACAGCACCCAACAAGCTGTCAAAGTTGTGCCCACGACTCCGAAAGATGGTGGAGTCCGGCAATACGCAGAGTAAGAACAGCTGCCAGATGAAACACAGCCACCATTACAGGTCTTGCAAAACAGCAGTTGTATACCAGATTCCGTTCAGCTGTGGCAGATCTTATGTTGGGCAATCTGGAAGATGCATAAACACCAGGCTGAGGGAGCATGACTCTGCATTACGTAGTTCAGGACGAACACATCTGGTGGATCACTGCAGGTCCTGTGGGTGCGCACCAATGTTTACAGACACAAAGATTCTGTCAACTCACAGGAAAAAAATTAACAGGGAGTTGATTGAAGCTTTCCATATAAGAAACATGGCAGAAAATTGCGTTAGCCAAGCTTCTGTCACAATGTCCGATAAAGAAATCGACTTCTTGAAAGGCACGTGCAACAATCCGTCTACAAATGCGTGAACTAAAAAAGTTTTTGCTTCTTATCATGACGTAGCGCTGAATAGGTTTTCTTTAGTTTTTTCCGTGTGTTCCTGGGTCCACCGGTGGAGGGCGTTTGTTATACGTGAAGATAAAAGTACAGTTCGTTGTTCAAAATAAATCAGTTGTGAGTTTGCGCCTGTGTTGTCTGCCTCTTTTTTCCTTGTGTCCGTGTACGTTTTTGCGCAAAAGAAGTCATGAACGAATACCAACTCGCCCAACTTTCAGTACTGTTGCTACAAACCTCTCGCTCGGCAGCGCGTAGCGCTAGCCACTACGCCACGTAACGCAGATCGTCCACGTAGCTAACGGCGAGCGTTATATCACACCCTTTACCGCTGGCCGGACTCAGAGACGGTAGGCGCCTATAAACGTTTCTTCATTACCAGCGAGATGGCGCGAGGAGCGCGCTGGGCGAGGGGCACGCCGATGCTCTTTGCCCGACAGGGCGTGGTCGCTTTCGTGCGCTTACCTGAAGAAAAGAATGGAGGCGGGCGCGGGGTACAGCGGGGGGTGGTATGTCTTGTGCTTTCCGTACGATGGCCGCGCTGAAGTCACAGAGCGTACGACGGTCACTTCGCTCGCTCCAAACAGAAATAAGTAACAACTGCGAGGTTTAGTTCGCGCTCGTCCTGTGTATACCTGTTCGTTCGTTTCGTGCGTCCTGTTTTACTTTTCAGCAGTGCGCTTCAAGTATCGAGCTGTGACGCATGATAGTTCGCGCTCGTCCTGTGTACGTGCTTTAACGTGCGTCCTTTGAGCTCGAGCGACGCGCTGACAATTTCGTGCTGCTTTCCGTTCTTCTCGTTACATTCCAATTTGTTGCTATCGCATTCATTGCTTCGCCGTTGCGGCGAAACTGTGACTTTTTATTTTAGGACATTACATCAACTGGCTCAGCAATGCATTCTGTTAAGTTAGCCTTGAATATTACAGTATAGCAAGGGGGTTGGAAAGGGATGCGTGCGTGAAGAGGGGGAAAAGTAGGAGGGGAGAGAGTGTTGCAAAGCATAGAAAGAGACAGAGAGAAATACACAGAACGAAAGGCAGAAAGAGAAAGAGGGAGAATCAAAGAGAAAGAGCGAGAGGAAGAGCTAGAAAGAAAGTGGAAGTGAAAATTACAAAGAAAGATAAAGGAAGAAAGCGAGGAAAGAGAAATATAGACAGGCCAGAAAGATATATAGGATATGTAGAGAGAAGGAAAAATAGAAATCGACAGAGAGCAAGAAGACGTACACAAAAAGCGAGAGAAGAGAGAAAAAGACAAAAAAAGCCAGGCCTGCGCGGAAAGCGCAGCACAGTCACAGCGAAAGCTGGAAAAGCGGCATTTCTAGAGCCCGTTGTAAACTCTCTTGTGACTACCAATACAAGTACACTAGCAAAATACCCACTACGCCACAAATCATAATTTTTGTGAAGTTGGGAAGCACCCACCGCGACATTGTTCGTCATTCTGCGGAGAAGCGAGTAACCATCTGTAAGGCATTACGTGCACTTTGCTGATGCGACTGTTGATGACGCTGAACAATTATGGCTGAGCCCTTTGTAATGGGTTGGAAGCTTTAAACGACCCACTAGCTACGTACTTCGCAGCGTGTGACGTTCGGTCGTTATTTAACAATCCCACCATGCTTTATAACATACGCTAACGTGTGAAAGAGATAGAGAGACGGAATTAACTTGATTTAGACCCTGAGGAAGTGGATCGTGGGAGCCTTATGGGCTTCCTTGGCAACCAATAGAAATGCACTTGCGAGGAACCCACTACGCTATAAATCATCATAATTTTTGTGAAGTAGGGAACCAGTGACTATGTAATTTTTCGTCATTCTGCGGAGAACCGTGTTACCTGCTAAACACCTGTAAGGCATTATGTGCACTTTGTTGACGCTGTGGCTGATGACGATGAAGAATTATGGCAGAGCCCTTTGTAATGGGTTGGAAGCATTCAACAACCCACTCGTTCAGTAATTCGCATTGTGTGACGCCTGGTTACAGAATTCGCGTTGTGTCACGCTTGGTTGTTATTTTACCTTTCTACCATGCTACACTACATGTGTTAATGTGGTTTCCTCTCGACATGAACCCTGTATAGGGTCTTTCTGCAAAGCAGCTTCAAACACCGGCATGGCTCTGAGGCTGATGCTGGGCTCCCAAGCAGAGGGCGCAGGTTCGAACCTCGTTCCATCCTGGAATTTTTTTCTTATTTCGTTTTTTTTTCTTTTTTCGAGCAATAGCGCTTACGGACACCGGCGGCGGCGGAGGACAACTACGGCGCCAAAACGGCCCTTGCTGTGATCTCATAACAGCTTTCGCTGTAATAGAAGAAGAGAGAAAGAGAAAATTTGCAACACTTTGCAAAGCAGCAGCAGCCAGGACTGTGTAGGTGCCCATCCGTTCCGATGTCTCTTCAGCATTGCGCCTCCACTGCAAGCTACATTATTTTTTTTTATTTCTACGTACGAACCAAACAATCAGAATAGCTGTTTCAATTTTACACACAATATATTCTCAGCCGCAATTACAATTTTCATCGAGTATTTGTTGCTTAGTAATACGCGTTTTTGTGATTTTGGTATATGTTATTCAGATGGGTCGAACACGCAAGTTTTACAAGTAATAACGAGCCAGCGTATCTTCATTGAGCGCTTGTGTGTGTGCTTCTCCTTCGTATGAAATTTGCATGATCGACACCAAGACGTAACGTGATTTTTCTATAGTCCGGTTCTTCGCTGCTTACCATAGGCGTGCGCAGGGTTCTCCATAAGGGGGGCGAAGGTTCATCGCAGCGCCCCCTCACCCTACTAAGTCAATGTATGGGGCAGGTTTTGCGCCCCCCCCCTCTTAGGTGATTAGGGGGGGCGGCCGCCCCCCTGCCCCCCCTGTGCGCACGCCTATGCTGCTCACGTAGATGTGCATTTACTGATACCGTTGTTTCTTCTTGCAAAAGAGATGCCTCCACGGATGCGTGGCATTGTGCCATAAAATTTCTGATGCTTTTTTTTTTTCAATATGAACTCGGCTCATAAACTTGCAGCTGTTGATGGTCAGTGGTTTTCCATCCTTACTTAAACTCAACCCTGCATTTACCGAATCCTGTATGCGTATACAGTAAGCATTTGGTAATAATGAAGGAATCTGGCAAAAAGAAATGCTTCTGTTGACCTTGCTATATTTTTTTTGGTATGGTTGGCACGATATTCTGAAGTTATGTGCGTGAATAGTCATACTTTATTATATCGCTTTTCAGAGCACGCCATTTCTGGTACTGGCAAAACGTAGGTGAAGTCTCATTCTATGGTGCACATTTGAGTACGCTGGAATATGAGTGGTTCCCCTACTTCTTTTGCGGTTTGGTTTGATTTTACATTTAATGACTTCCTCAGCAAAGCATGTTCACAACTAGCGATTATCTGTGAGTTAACAGGCATTACAACAACGGGTTATTTATTCTGACGACATTGGTTTGGTTTCGTTTCGTTTTATGAAGTTTAACGTCCCTAATCGACATATTTTAGGAGAGGCGCCACAGTGCAGTGTTCTGGATAATTTCGATCATTTGCCGTTCTTTAATGCACACATTATTCGCACAGTACGCGGGCCTCTAGTATTTCGGCCGCACCAAAACGGGACCGACATGGCTGAGATCTAGCCCGCGTCTTTCGGGACAGCAACCGAGCAGCGTAACGCCTGTTCCACCACGGCGGCTAAATGATGATATTGTTCAGTCCTTTTAGGAGAGGGCTAAACGCACCATTACGCCGAACCAGTGCTTGTTACTACCTTAAAGTGTTTTGGGTAACAGAACACGCATATGCCGTCATAGTGCTTGGACAAAGCAAACAGCCTTCTGATCTAATAACGCTAGCGTTATCCAAGCTTGCTCTTCCGTGTCACATCCGCGTTTGAGCGGAAGCCGTTGACTAGGACACAGGTGGTGCTAGCGAAGGCAACCGATTCGTTGAGATGCTCTGTGAAGCGTGAAATCTCCAGTATTACCGAGGCTACTCCGTGTTTCACTTGTGCTACATGCGGAAGTAGGCAGATGGCCTCTTAACGCCTTTCAGTTTCACACGCAGAGCAGTCATGACCCTGTTGGCGTGCAAACGCTGCCTCCTCATCCTCTCTCACACCATTTCACGCAAGCTCTTTGTCTTTTACCCCAAGGCTCAGAGATGAAGAAAAAAAAAGAAACGAAAAAAGCAAGGACATGATATCGTTGTCTTAAGGCATTTCGCCTCCCACCATTTTGTATATATACTCTGTTCCAGAAGTTCCGTGCAGCAGAGCCAAGGCTACACGACCCTCGAGCGCAGGTTGTTGCGAAGCGAGATGTAGTGCCCCATATACGTAGCCCGTTGTTTGTCCTCACGACTTTTGCAAGCGGTCTCGTCGGAGGATTTTTACTTGAAGGCTTCTCTGCGTGTTGTAGCTGTGATTTGTATGACGATTTTGTCGCATTTTCTGTATAAAACAATTTTTGTGGCTCCATGATACTGAAGAAAGAGTTCTTGCTTGTACGTGTTATAACATGCAAATGACGAAAGAAATAACGCTGTTGTGGCTCGTATGTGTTATGTTTTTACTTATAAAGTACGAAGGAATGGTACGACACTGTCTAAACTGTTATGAGTAGTCCGCACAGCCCGAGCGTCCACAGCGCCGCGGAGGACCCAGTCTTGGGTTGTGATTAGTCCGCGGTGGCAGATTTGGTCGCTCCTTAGTCAAAATGGCGGCGCCTGGTTCACCTGTGCGATATCGTGCAAGTATCTCGAAGACGCGCGCTTTTACGGTGCCGAGGAGAATATTTAACCGCTTTCATAATTACAGCTCATCTCACTGCGCAGTTGCACAGTGTCCCGAGACGCTCCTGCCGCTTTCGCTGCAGCGCTCGCCGCTAGCAGACGACAGGGCGCGGAAGGATACAATTAGATGTGCTCGCCCTCCTGATTGGTTGAGAAGGCCTGTAGCTTCCACAGTGCTGCACGGAACTTCTGGAACAGAGTATACAGTTGAACCCCTGAATAACGAAGGCCCTCAGAATGGAATTCTCGTAGCAACGAAGAAATCTGGCGTCCCCGGCGAACGTCCACAGAGTTTAATGCATATGCCTCCTCTCGGCAGCGAAGTGATGTTAAAAATCACTTCCTCAATAACGACACTTTCAGGTAGTAATCCGCAACATTTTTTTTCAACTGATGACCTAGTTGGAAACCAAGCTAGAAAACTGCAGCACCGCTCATTCAACAGATGGGGCACATACGTTTTCATCAATAAACATCGGTGCGACCATTGCTGTTTACATTCGATCGGATGATGATAACAATTAGACTAATGAGGATGATGGTGATGGTGATAGTCAGAGCTTAAACAAGCCGCTGTTGAACTGTGCGACTTTTTATGTGCTGACGCCGACCTTATCGTGGACGTACAGTTCAGCGAGGACGCTACCGTGGAAAGTGTGCGCCAAGAATATGAGAGTGAGGACGAGAGTGAGGAAAGCAAGAAAGCGCAAGAAAGGCAAGTAAGTTCGCGCGAAGTTTTTTGATGCTTTCCTAGGCGCCCACGACGACGACGAAGCTTTGCAAAGCTTATTAAACTGCGAGGCTGCCGTCAAGCTCCTTCAAAGCAACATGAAACAGAGCAAGACAAGCAACTACCTAAAATAAATTTGGTAGTGCGAAGAAATTGGTTTGCCTATTTTTCTATTTTCACGACAACGAAATTCTCATGATAATGAACAAAACTCGCTTCCCGAGCTATTTCGTTATTGAGGGGTTCTACCGTGTACGCAACATTACTTTTGTGTTAATCTTGGCTTGCAGAGCCCAGATCATGAAGTGTCATTATTGCACCAATGGCTTCAGCCCACACTAAACCACCCTTAGAAATTCAATAGCGACGAATTAAAATGTCGCGTAACGCCACATTTCATTAAATTCAGATGTCTACACATCCACTCTAGGGGCTTATTGATCGGGTTCTTTTCGAAAAAGATATGTCGAAAAAACAAAATGTGGGATTATAAGAAGAAGGGGTATGGTATGTCAATGTAACATAGCACATTTGTTGAAACGTAGCACACACATTTATTTGCATGGAATCTTTACCTTCGACAGGCACCTAAGCATGGTCATTGATAACCTGCAAGGCATAACCTAACTCTGCAATATCATCACAGAACTGGGCATGGTCAGAACTTCGAAGCTGCCGAAGCGAATCTCTGCCGACAGCTGATGTGCCAGAGCGAATGTGCAATTAAAACCCTCATGTAATAATTACCACTGCGCTGTTCGTTTGTTGTCTTTCAGTGTACAACTCTGGCCTTTGAGCAATAAAATAATATACGTCGTATATCACTGTTGTTCCGTTCATAAACTGGTTGATGTTGTAGCGGTACTGTTTACTTGTGAATGTCGCTTTATTTAAAGCTCTTTTGAGCTTTTCGTTGCGCCGGGTAGTGCGAACGGAAAGTATCATCATTGTGAACTGGTACGCGCTGGCTTCGTACTCTTCAACTTCTGCTTCTCCCACAACGCGTGCGGCGATTTGTTCGGCGTGGAATACAAAAACTATGATGGATGAGTTTGTTACGTGACTAAAATCACGTAACGTCACGTAACAACTAGTTGCGGGGCTAAAATCACGTAACATCTCGTAATAAGCAAAGGCTTTTTCGCTCAACTTAGTCCGAAACAAGTTGGCTTGGATTAAAGCACGTAGCATTTAGTCACGTGACTATAGTCCGGCAACATCTCGTAATAGCTAGCCATGTGACATGCTCTCGCCAAAAACCACGTAACAACTAGTCACGTGACACGTTTCCGCCAGAAACCACGTATCAGCTTGTCCCGTGGCTAAAATCAGAATATCACGTAACAGGTAATCACGTGACCTATCTAGCCATACTTAGTAGTACTAGCAGAAACTTACCATATCGAACAAAAGCTTGGCATTACTAGCAAAACTTAGCTGTGTCGCACACTAGCTCCGCTGACGCTTTCAGCCTTGCGCTACTAGTGAAAGTGGCGCACATTTTTTTTGTTTTTGTTTGCTGTAGATGATGATTTTGGCCCGGCGCACATCCATGCAGTCGCATAGAGGAGGAGGAGGAATAAACGTTTATTGAACGAAACGGTATCGCGGTGCTAGTCCCGCGTCTACCCTTGGTGGGAGGTCTGCTGATTCCAGGAACCCTCTGGCCTTCGCTGCCTCAATGGCCCTGGCGACGAGACGTCGTTGTTGGTCCAGGTCCACACGCGCAAAATCAAACGGTCACTTCTGACAATTGCGAGGGGTGATTTTCTTGCTCGAAAGAACACTGCGGGCAGTCTTTTTTATTTTATTTATTTAGAATACTGCAAGCCTATAGATTGCCTCGAGCAGGATGGGCGTTACATACAATGCAAAAGTGAATACCAAACAACACAAAAATGAACACAGGCAACAACAAAAAAGAGTGAAAATCCTTTTACAGATAGGGCCAAGAAACAAAACGAAAAAAAAATAACACGCATTTGATAGGAACAAGATAAGTAGGAACTAAGAACTCTATATATTCAAAACATGACTCTGCATTTCGTTAAAAAAATTATCGGAGGTAAACATGCAATGTGGCAAAGAATTGCAATCCGCGACCCTACGAGGGAAGAAACTGTACTGAAACGCTTTTGTGCGAGCGAAGATTGGTGCCAACGAATCTTGATGACTGTGCCGTGTTTTCCTCGTGCTGAGACGCTTAACAGATGCTGGAAGAGCTAGACTAATCTTACCTGTAAGGCAATTGTGAAGGAATGAAAGACGGTTAACTTTTCTCCGGCCTTCCAACGTCGGTATTTTATTGCGCTTCATCAAGTCTGTGGGAGAATCTAGACTTTTATACCTGCCAACTAAAAATCGAACTGCTTTCCGCTGAACGTTTTCTAGTTGTACCATATCTTTTTGATAGTGTAGGATCCCATACTATTGAGGCGTATTCCAGTTTAGACCTTATGCATGCATTTTAAGCTAGAAGCTTTGTGCTACTTGGTGCTTTTTTAAGTTTTCTTTCGAGGAGCCACAATTTTCGGAGACAAGCTGCACAGACGTCGGATATATACACAGACCACGTGAACCTGTTTGTTAGGGTAACGCCTAGATATTTAAACTTGTCAACTTCTGAGACCTGTTGCTTGTTAACTGAATACGCAAATACACTGATATTTTTTTCTAGTAACACGAACTAATACTGTTTTTCCCACGTTTAAAACAATTCCCCATCGTTTGCACCAATCCTTTATTGCACATATACTATTTTGTAACAAGTTGTCGTCATTAGTAGATGATATTTTTAAACACAACGCAATCATCAGGAAACAACCGAATTGATACAGTAGCAGGAACAACTTCAACGAGATCATTAACATAAATAACAAACAGCAAGGGGCCTAAAACACTACCTTGAGGTACTCCCGAGGTAACAGGGAGCACAGGGGATGAGCAATTTCTGACGTCTACAAATTGACTTCTGTTGGGAAGATACGCACTGATCCATTTAACAATAAAAGATGACAGGCCGAGGCATTCTAATTTATACCACAGCTTACCATGTGGCACTTTATCGAACGCCTTCGAAAAATCTAAGAATAGAATGTCAGCCTGTCCAGAGACATGAAGTACCGTCAGAATCTCCTGCGCAGTCGAGACCAACCGAGTAACTGTCGACATCGGTTTTCTGAAGCCGTGGTGATGTGGTGTCAGCACGCCTCGATCAGTTAGAAACTCTCGTGTGTAACAAGGTAGAGTGTGCTCTAACAACTTGCAAGACGTACAGGCGTGAGCATAAATATACGGACCACGGGATCGCGTGGCAGATTGCATTGATACGCCATCTACCGAAGCGGCGCCTGCTGTCGAGAGCGACACTGAAGCAACGGTGCGCATTGTTCAGTGTAGCTCTCGACAGCAGGCGCCGCGTCGGTAGATGACGCATCAATGCAATCTGCCACGCGATCCCGTGGTCCGTATACTTATGTTCACGCCTGTACTTGTGACTGAAACAGGGCGGTAGTTATTTACACAAAGGCGTCACCTTTCTTGTGGATAGGTGTAACACGTGCAATGCGCCAGTTACTTGGGATGTAACCGGTAGTAATCGATAGGTTAAACGTCTTAGTCAAAAAACCTGAGATCTGCTCAGCGCAGCGTCTAAGAAATTTGCTTGGAATGCCGACGGAACCTGCAGACTTTTTAATATTCATGTTTAGAAGCACAGCGGCGACACCTTTTTGAGCTATCACTAATGTTTTCTCTGGTTCTGTAATGGAGCCCTGAAAATTGTATTCTAGATCAGAAAATACCGTCTGAAAATACCGACTGAGAGCCACTGCGATTTCCATTGGTTCCTGCACAATTCGATCATGTACCTTCAATTGTTGTATATCCTCTTTAACTTCGCTTATGTGGCGGCAAAATTTTAGGGGGCCAGTCTTAATAAACTGAACCAAAGTGTTGTTGAAGAAATTTTCTTGCCTGTCTAAATTCTTTGAGTAGCTCATGTTTTAATTCACTGAACTGTGGCGTAGAAGTCTTGTGCTGCTTTCTGTGGCGCTTTATTTTTCGTTTTCTTTGTGTAATAGACCTAGTGATCGAAGGATTTGAACGAAGCTTGTAAATTTTCTTCCTGGGAACGAAATGAGCAATACAACGTTCTACCGTTGAGCGAAACATTTGCCGCAGACGCACAACTTCATGACTGTCACAGACAAGGTGCATGTCGAAATAATCAGTAATTGCCACATCATCAGCCTTATTATAATCTCTAATAATAGCCGAAGAATCACTTTTTTTTTATTTCCAACAGCCTTTTTGTCCAGCTAAACGATATTAACTTATGATCTTAAATTCCAGGCTCCACAGGAGCTGATCCACTGATGAATTGTTCATTAATAAATAACAGGTCTAAAATGAATATTCCGCGAGTGGAAGTTTTCACAACTTGTTCCATATTATGAGAGTACATAATATCCATCAGAATGTCACTAGAAGTAGAATGCCCAAATTGTAAGCGACTCCAGTCAACAGACGGCAGATTAAAATCACCAGTAACAATCAGGTTTTTACCGGATAACTTTAGTAGATCATCATACAGTTCACTCAGGAAGGCATCGTCAGCATCCGGTGGCAGGTAAACAGCGCAAAGAAAAAATGTGATTTCTCGAAGCGACACTTTTAAGATTAAGCTTTCGTGATCACTAATCTGGCCCTTGACTGTATTACCCTGTTTTACAACTATTGCTACGCCTCCCCCTCGTGACTTTCTATCTTTTCGAAACAACTGGTAGCCCGGCGGTACAATTTCATCGTCGCGAATCAAAGCGTGCAACCATGACTCAGTGATAACTGAAAAATGAGGATCATGCAACAAATTATGTTCTTCCAACTCTCCTACCTTATTAAGAGTGCTTCTTGCATTAAAACTAAGCAAACGAGGCTGTTTTGTTACTGACTGCTTTCTATTCGATGGTGATTTTTTTGGTTTCGCTATCAATTTACGGGAATTGGAAGTGTCGTCCCATGTCTGGTAGATATCGTTGTCAATGCGGACCTTATCGTGCACGAGTGATACCTTCTTGCCCTTTACTTTATCATCTCTCGCACTTTCCCAAGCAGCTTTCGATTCCGCAGTGTGTCTGCACAATAATCATTTGGAATGTTTATAACCGTCCCTTTTAGCATTCTGGAATTTCTAAGGACTGCTTCTTTTTCGTTGAAATCTTGAAAAATACAGGGTAACTGGTCGTTTTGGGGAAGGCTTACCAAGCCTGTGGATTCTAGCGTAGGCATGCGCAGGGTTCTCTTTAAGGGGGGGGGGGGGGCAAAAGTTCATCGCAGCGCCCCCCCCCCCCCTCCTGCTAAGTCAATGTATGGGGCAGATTTTGCGCCCTTCCCCCCCCACTCTTAGGTGACTAGAAAGGTCAATGTACGGGGCAGATTTCGCGTCCCCCCCCCCCCCCCTCTTAAGTGATTAGGGTCGGCGGCCGCCCCCCCCCCCCCTGCTCCCCTTGTGCGCACGCCTATGGATTCTAGCTACTGACGTGACGCTCAAACCTAATTTTATTTCAAAGATGTCTTTAGGAACCTTGTCGCGTAAGATAGATTCTGTTTCTTGAGGCTGCTCCGCCACACCAAAAATCACCAAATTAGACCTTCGGCTACAATCCTCTAGGTCTACAAGTTTGGTTTGTTGTGATTTTAGCATCACCTGCATAGATTCCACAGGTGTGCTGATACATTCCGCTGAGCAAGCTTTAAGTTGGAGCGCTTGTACATTATACTCCTAGTTTACTAATTGTGTGCGAAAAGTGTTAATGGCCTTTTCCGTTGCTTCGAGGCGTGACTTTAGTTCTGTGATTTCGTAGAGCATAGCTTGTTGGCCATCCATAATGGTTTTAAACATTTCTTCTACCGATGGCCCTGGATTCTCCTCAACATCACTGCACAAGATAAGTTTACATACGCACAAACAGTCATACGCAATAAGCAAGCATCTGCGCGGGCACTGCAGAATGACAAGAAACCGATCGTCACTGCGTACAGAATGACAATGACCACCTGTACGAGAAGTAAGCGCATGGCGAACCGTGTGTTTGCGGCACTTCCGCCAAGGTCGATTCAAATAGGTGGCGAAGCTTCGGGCGAAAAACGGTTCAGAACCTATTACCAACGACACCAGCAAGGGGAGTTATGGGTGCTGCGATTGAAGCGCGACTATATTTGGAGGGAACAAACACTATATAATAGCGAAAAACCAAGTTTTTTCAAACGTAAAGCAATCTTTATGTCTTACAAACTACATTTATTTCCCGAACAATATTATGTAGGTGCAATGTGCCAAGAATGTACAACAGTGTTTATTTCTTACGAAAAACCTTTTTCTTAGCGCCCCCTGAAGAGGGGCGCACGTCATTGCCATTCAGTGCAGCCCTTGCGGTGCATGGAAAGGCACACTCGTAAGTTCTTCTGCGGCGACACGCCCCCTCAGGTATTCTGGTGTTTCGCACTTGCATACGTGTGAATTATTGTGGTGAGAATTTGATTTTGGTGTGCGCGAAGTTGCGAGGTGCGTTTCATCGTTGGTGAACGTGTTGGCTACGGTGTTCAACGGACAACGGCACGAGGCGGCTAACATTTCACGCCGAACGCTTTCCTCGGTACTCGCGGAAACGATGGGTTTTTTGAGGATGCAATAGCAATACGCGTACGCCTCGCGATCCCTCTCTTCTAGATAAGACACCGGGGCAACGGTTCGGAGTAGTGTGCTTGCTGGATTTTCATGGATCAGTACTCCTGCTGACCGGTTTCCTTCGCGAACACGCGGTGCCTACTATATTTCCTGTTATCGGTGAGCAGATCGCTAAGTTATCTGTCGCGCTACAATCACTACAATTCGCATGTCTTGATACGTTACACGTAAGGTTAATTTATCGGAACAAAAGGCAAAACATAGTGCACGTAGTGTACGCACTTTTTGTACTTTTTATGGCATTTGTTGCTATTGTGTAGGGTGTGTTAAATTGCGTTATTGTGACCATTGAATAAAATTGAAATATCATTATTTTGACGTGACCAGGCGTCATTTCTTTTCGTTCGAACTGAAGCACACATGCAATGCACTCTTTAAGGCTCTTGCGCATGTGCGAAGCAAATAAGCAACGCTGCAAACATGAGAGGTACGCTGTGGCCTTTATTCACGCCGTGGAAGATGACACGAACGCAGAATAAAAGCTCAAAGAATAAACTGTCCTGGTAAAACCAAGGCGAAGTGCACGACGGTACACTTAAACACTGCTGTTTAGTCACGGGTCGATATTAGTTTAGCTAGCGTTGGCTTCAAGCACATTCGCCAAGGGCTTGCCGGCTCGCCGTAGCGCGAGTCATTAGCGATCAGGGGCCTAAGAAAAATATTTCGAGGTCAAATTTCGCGCTAGTGCGACAAAATGACGTCACTTTTCTACCGGATATTGCGTCACATCCGCTTTATTTTTCGTTCCGCCGGAAGTGTTCCCTCCTCACACAGATGGCGCTAAGCCCCATGAGCAGCTGATGAGCAGCCATTTTCTGAACGTATGGGCTTCTATGGAAGCTTCGCTACCATTTACATTTACCTTGCTTGCGTCATGCCTATTGATTAGGCAATGGTAGCGAAGCTTCCATAGAAGTCCATACGTTCAGAGAATGGCTGCTCATCAGCTGCTCATGGGGCTTAGCGCCTTCTGTGTGAGGAGGGAACACTTCCGGCGGAACGAAAACTAAAGCCGATGTGCCGCAATATCCGGTAAAAAAGTGACGTCATTTTGTTGGCACTAGCGCGCGAAATTTGACTTCAGAATCGTTTTCTTAGGCCCCTGATCGCTAAGGACTCGCGTTATGGCAAGCCGCGAAGCCCTCGGCGAGTGCGCTTGAAGCCAATGCTGGCTAAACTAATATCGACTCGTGACTAAACAGCGGTGTTTAAGTGTACCGCCGTTAATTCGCCTTGGTTTTTCCAGGAAACCTTATTTTTGGAGCTTTTATTCTGCGTTCACGTCATCTTCCACAGCGTGAATAAAGTAGGAAGCAGCGTACCTCTTATGTTTGCAGCGTTGCTTATTTGCTTCGCACATGCGCAGGGGACTTCAAGAGCGCATAGCATGTGTGCTTCAGTTCTAACGAGAATAAATGACACCTGGTCACGCCAAAATAATGATTTCAGTTTTATTCAATGGTCACAATAACGAAATTTTATCGCACCCTACACAATGAGCAAAAAATGTCGTAATAAGTTCGAAACGTGCGTGCACAATACGTGCACTATGTTTTGCCTTATGCTCCGATAAATTAACCTTACGTGTAACGTATCAGTGCATGCGAATCGTAGCGCGACAGATAACTTAGCGATCTGCTCACCGGTAACTAGAAATATAGTAGGAACCGCGTGTTCACGAAGGAAACGGGACAGTGGGAATACTGATCCTTGGAACACCACATCCTTTCCGCAAGTACCGAGGAAAGCGTTCTGCTTTAAATGTTAGCTGCGCCGTGCCATTGCCCGTTGAACACCGTAACCAACACGTTCACCAACGATGAAACGCAACTCGTAAGTTCGCGCACAGCAAAAATCAAATTCTCACCACAATAATTCGCAGAACGCATGCAAGTGCGAAACACCAGAACACGTGATGGGGCGTGTCGTCATAGAGGAAGTTACGAGCGCGCCTTTCCATGCACCGCAAGGGCTGCACTGAACAACAATGACGTGCGCCTCGTTTCAGGGCGCACTAAGAAAAAAGTTTTTCGTAATAATTAAACACTGTCATACATTCTTGGCACATTGCACCTACATAATATTGTTCGGGAAATAAATGTAATTTGTAAAACATAATGATTACTTTACCCTTGAATAAAACTTGGTTTTTCGCTATTAGTGCACATTTGTTCCCACCAAACATAGTCGCGCTTCAATCGCAGCACCCAATGCTCCCCTTGCTGGTGTCCTTCGCAATGGGTTTTGAACCGCTTTTCGCCCGAAGCTTCGTGACCTATTTGGATGGACCTTGGATTCGGTCCGTGAGCGACAGTCCTTTTATAGGGCTTGTTGATGACGTGATGAATCCCCCTGGTGATGAGAGTAGCATCGGCATGTCCAGGATGATAGCGTCACCGCCCATGCTCGTCGCGTTGCATGCTCCTGCTGGACCTATTAACGGCGGAACTAGCGCCTTCGCTGTGCAAACATTGTGGAAAGTTTTCGGCGCAAACACGAAGAACAAAAACGTAAGATCCGAAAACCGCTCGCTGAAAACTTTGCAGAGTAAATTCTCACCAACTCCTATTATTTGTGTTCGTCACGCAGTAACGTCGCGCAATACCAACTTCGGGGTAGATCAAGCTAGCGAAACGGCCGCCAGCGCGCCATGAGCGTGGCACGTAAGTCATGCTCTACATGACATGTGTGTCAAGACTTTCATGTTAACTCGTGTTATTTATGCTCGTCACACAGTCACGTCGCAAGATGCCAATTTTGGTATAGATCAATCTAGCGAAAAGGCCGCCAGCGCACCATGAGCGTGGCACGTAAGTCATGCTCTACATGACATGTGTGTCATGACTTTCATGTTAACTCGTGTTATTTATGTTCGCCACACAGTCACGTCGCAAGATGCCAATTTTGGTATAGATCAAGCTAGCGAAAAGGCCGCCAGCGCACCATGACCGTGGCACGTAAGTCATGCTGTACATGACATGCGTGTCATGATTTTTATGTTAACTCGTGTTATTTATGTTCGTCACACAGTCACGTCGCAAGATGCCAATTTTGGTGTAGATCAAGCTAGCGAAAAGCCCGCCAGCGCACCATGAGCGTGGCACGTAAGTCATGCTGTACATTCAATTCAATTCAATTCAATTTTTATTCAACATCTGACAGATGTTTGGTGCACGGACAAAAAGCCTGAAAAGCCTTGACTAAATCCGTGCACCAGACTATGGCATACATGACATGCGTGTCATGATTTTTATGTTAACTCGTGTTTTTATGTTCGTCACACAGTCACGTCGCGTAATACCAATTCCGGGGTAGATCAAGCTAGCGAAACGGCCACCAGCGCCCTTTGAGCGTGGCACGTAAGTCATGCTGTACATGACATGCGTGTCATGATTGTCATGTTAACTCGTGTTATTTATGTTCGTCACACAGTCACGTCGCACAATACCAATTTCAGGATAGATCAAGCTAGCGAAACGGCCGCCAGCGCCCCATGAGCGTGGCGCGTAAGTCATGCTGTACATGACATGCGTGCCATGATTTTTATGTTAACTCGTGTTATTTATGTTCGTCACACAGTCACGTCGCACAATACCAATTTCGGGATAGATCAAGCTAGCGAAACGGCCACCAGCGCCCTATGAGCGTGGCAAGTGGGTCATGCTGTGCATGACATGCGTGTCATGATTTTCATGTTAACTCGTGTTATTTATGTTCGTCACACAGTCACGTCGCAAGATACCAATTTTGGTGTATATTAAGCTGGCGAAACGGCCGCCAGCGCACCATGAGCGTGGCATGTAAATCATGCTGTACATGACATGCGTGTCGTGACTTTCAGATTAACTCGTGTTTTTATGTTCGTCACACAGTCACATCGCATAATACCAATTTCGGGGTAGATCAAGCTAGCGAAACGGCCGCCAGCGCCCCATGAGCGTGGCACATAAGTCATGCTGTACATGACATGCGTGTCATGATTTTCATGTTAATTCGTGTTATTTATGCTCGTCACATAGTCACGTCGCAAGATACCAATTTTGGTGTATATCAAGCTAGCGAAACGGCCGCCAGCGCCCCATGAGCGTGGCACGTAAGTCATGCTGTACATGACATGCGTGTGATGACTTTCATGTTAACTCGTGTTTTTATGTTCGTCACACAGTCATGTCGCGCAATACCAATTTTGTGGTAGATCAAGCTAGCGAACGGCCACCAGCGCCCTATGAGCGTGACACGTAAGTCATGCTGTACATGACATGCGTGTGATGATTTTCATGTTAACTTGAGTTTTTATGTTCGTCACACAGGTACGTCGCGCAATACTAATTCCGGGGTAGATCAAGCTAGCGAAACGGCCGCCAGCGCACCATGAGCGTGGCACGAAAGTCATGCTGTACATGACATGCGTGTCATGATTTTCATGTTAACTCGTGTTTTTATGTTCGTCACACAGTCACCTCACATAATACCAATTTCGGGGTAGATCAAGCTAGCGAAACGGCCGCCAGCGCCCCATGAGCGTGGCACGTAAGTCATGCTGTACATGACATGCGTCTCATGATTTACATGTTAACTCGTGTTATTTATGTTCGTCACACAGTCACGTCGCAAGATACCAATTTGGTGTATATCAAGCTAGCGAAACGGCCGCCAGCGCACCATGAGCGTGGCATGTAAATCATGCTGTACATGACAGGCGTGTCATGATTTTCATGTTATGACTTGTCATTTATGTCATATTACGCCATGACTTGTCATATTACGCCATACCGATTTTGGTGTGCATTCCATTCCAAGCGACCAGGAGAGCACAAAGTCGTAGGCGGCTAGATAGATAGATAGATAGATAGATAGATAGATAGATAGATAGATAGATAGATAGATAGATAGATAGATAGATAGATAGATAGATAGATAGATAGATAGATAGATAGATAGATAGATAGATAGATAGATAGATAGATAGATAGATAGATAGATAGATAGATAGATACGCTCAAAGTCGCAGAAGTTCACTAAGAAATGCTGCGCAGTTAAAATACAGAACAAAAGCTGTCGCGAAGGGTACGCGACAGGCAGATCGGTGCCATCCATTGTGAGGCTACTCGACAGCGCAAACGTGGAACGCATTAAAGAGCGCTACGAGCGACAGAAGAGGCAGGCACCCCGCTGTCTAGATAATATATTATAGTTACTTGAATGAACTTTCACCGCAACATTTAGAGGTGCCCAATTCACTGCATGGTCAATATGACGTGCTTTCTTCTATTTAACTAAAGTTATGCACTTTTAAATATTTCTGCACGATTCTTCTGGAATTATTTACTGCATAATATTATTCAAGATATGAAACCTTTCCCCCGCCTCTCCAAACATAACGGTAGGGTTCAACTCGGGCTTGCGTTCAGCACATTATATTTCACTTCTGCTATATTAGTGTCTTGAATTGGGCTGGTTGGTACATAGTAATTTTGCTTATGCAGCTTTTCTGGACACCAGCGGTCTAGTTCGCGTGAACGACACCACGTGGCGTATCGACCTTAAAGAATTCAAAAGTCCCGCCAAGACGTATGCAGTGACGCGGCACTAAATAAAAGAGAATCAAAAGAAACGGTACACACGCCCCTAGACTCTCGCTTCGCCTCAGTGGGCAGAAAAGAGAGCGCTGTGTGTCGGCGTTATCTCCAAGGCGACGACTGGCAATGAATCAGCAGTTTTTCTAGACGTACCGTGCCAAATGTCTGGCCGTTATAGACGCACCCGCGGTGCATCAAGAGAATCGCTTTTTTTACTTGTTTGTTTGCTTAGTTTCTTGCGCTGCCGTTCCAGTGAGCTTTTGGAGCAGCATGCTGCTTTCCGAGTTTCTTTTTGAGCTAGAGGGAACCGTTATGTTTGGCTACGAACAGGATATTGTGGTTGCATAATAACCGAATTTCCTTTGGTGTACCACTTCGGTGTTGCTCGTTAGCTCGTTGCGTTACCTAAAATTAAAACTGGGTAAGTTTGAGAACGCTAGGAATGACAGTAAACAAACGAAGTTAAAGATAGCGTTTATTTGTTAAGACAGTGTTAAGCGAATAAAACTTTGACTTGGGCGAGTTGGTACATACTCGGGTACATGCAGCGCGACTTGGACGAAGACAGGAGACACATAGACAGGCGCTCGTCTGTGTTTTATGTGTCTCCTGTCTTCGTCCAAGTCGCGCTGCATTTATCCGAGTGTTAAGCGGGCGTGCAAAAATGATACCGACGTTGAAAGATTATCTTTTACACCGGAAAATGTGCGCTTGGATAGTTTCTTTGTTAGGAATGAGCATATAGCAGAACACATACGACCGACGCGTTGTGAAATAACCAGTAGATCTGCCGTCTATCCCGGGCAAAAAAGGCACCTATCTAATTTATTAAATTTCTTCTTCTTCTTTCTTTCTTTTTCTTTTTTTTCCACAGTCGACTGACTCATATGCTGGAATGATTGTCTTGAATCATGTTGGCGCACGTACACCAACAGGTTACTCTAATGGGCTGGAAGCTCTCGTGAAGCTCTCCATTCATGTGCTGTAGGTGCAGTCTCTTTTAACTTTGCACTTCAGCAAGCACTAAGTCGATCATGAATCACCTACTGGCCAAATCGTCCACTTTGATCAGCACAAAGAGTTTCAGAAAAGCGAATTTTTCGCATTTTTGCACTGACAACAATGATTGTTAATGCAACATAATATAGTAACTATTCGTACAATCTTTGAAAACCACTTCTTTATTCTGTATCACTCCTAATGTAGAATACAAAATGCATTTGACTTGCTCAACAACGGCCGGGTCACAAGACACAACAGAGAAAACGAAGACATCGCTTGCCGAAGGCATTGATATCCGATCTGAAGTAAGGTGGCAAATTGGGCTAGTTGGAACATACTCGCCATGTTCAGCGCAAAAAAAGGAACACGAAAACACAAGGAAGTACACGACACAAGCGCTGCATCTGTATCGGGTCAAGGGTAGCCCCAGTTTTAAGTAATATATGTCTTGGAAAAGTGGACCGTGCCCTTGAACAAGATTTCGAGGGTGTTGCACGACATGTTTTTAGATATGTCGATGACTACTTGGTGTTTGTCGATCGCGTCAATTTTATGGCGTCCATGATCCAGGTCCTAAGTATGTTTAAGCAAAGGGGCAAAGGTCTGTGCTTTACCTCTGAAATCCCAAGAGACAATGTCTTGCAATTCTTAGATCTTTCATTACAGTTCCAGAGGGATCATGTATGCTGGTCTTATTCCCCCCGTTCCTCAAAACCATTGTTAAGCTATCGCTCTGCCCATTCAAAAATTGTAAAGAATGGATTGGCCACGTCTTGTCTCAATTCGGCTTTAAAAAAGTCCTGTCCTCACACTGTACGTGAGAGTTTTTTACGGCAGGTTGACAGATTGGAAGCGGCTGGTTTCCCGCGCCTGGTCCTAGCTTCCACATCACAGCGATTGCTTCATCGCTTGAAAAAAGAAAAAGAAGAGGGTCTAGATCCAGTGGTTCTACCCTCGGATAAGGGAAAAAAGTTCGTTGTTATCCCTTATCTGCACTCGGTATCCCACCGTTTGAAGAAGATTGGTGGTCATTATGACGTGAATGTTGTTTTTCGCGCCGGCAAGAAGCTAGGGAGCGTTTGCGCGAGAGTTGAAAAAAGAGCGCAGGAGAGGCAGGCCGCTGACAGCACTGAAGGTTGCACCATGAAGCACTCTAAGCGATTCACTGAATGCGCGAGCGGAGTGGTGTACGCCATCCCTTTGTCATGTGGTGGTGCGTACATTGGGCAGACGGGTCGTTGTCTCAACGTCCGTCTAAGGGAGCACGCTAGCTCTCTGAAAGGCACACCATCTACGCATCTTTCCCTCCATTGCCGGCAGTGCGGATGCGCAGCCGAGCTAAACAAAACCACCGTGATGATGAGGCACAGGGACCAGCGCACGCGTGAAATAGCTGAAGCGTTTGAAATTATAAAAGCAAGAGACAGATGCGTGAGCCAGCCTTCAATCGCTCTCACGGAGGCTGAGATTACCTATCTACAGCATACGTGAGTATACATGCCTGGTGGGGGATAAGATTTTCTGTTTGGTTTTTGTGGCTTTTTTGTTTTCTGTTTTTTTTGTGCTTATATATGACACGTTTCTTCCATTAAAATTTCAGTTGTTAGTCAGCGCTTGTGTCGTGTACTTCCTTGTGTTTTCGTGTTCCTTTTTTTGCGCTGAACATGGCGAGTGATATCCGATCAACATCTATCTGATCTGAGCAACATTTCTGATGCGAAAAACATTTTGCAGCCTGAAACTAGGAAGGACCCTTAACAAGAATGTGTCCAGCACCACTACGAATTCGCGTTCCATGCCGAGACAAACGACCTTACTGAGCGAACTAATCCGAGTACCCAGGGAAGACTCGCTCCATATAATGCAGTAGAGCAGAAAGGAGAGGATGATTGGGACGTTCACTTTCCGGCAGCTGGCATTGCAGTTAATACATCGCTGCAGACGTCTACTGGTGTGAGGCCGTACATAGATGTGTATGAAAAGCTGCCCAAGTTGAAAGCGGTTCTCAGTCTAGATACTCCTGTTAGCGTCACATTTATGTACACGTTAAAGAACCCCAGGCGATGAAAAATTTCCGAAGCCTTCCACTACGGCGTTCCTGAAAATCACGCCGTGATTTTTGGACGGTAAACACCAAGAATTACTCTTGCTCTTAGCGCCACACGTTATGACAGCCGCAGCGCGTGACAGCCGTAACAGTCTGCCAGAAGATCAGAGTTGCGGCGATGAAAAATGCCACACAAGCACAAAAAGGACTGGCGCTCCTATGACTGCTGCCGCCTACTTGCCCCAGCGTACAACATCGAAGACGCGTTGTGGGTGCGAAAGGGAGCTAGTCGTGAAAGCTACTACTCGTGAAGTTCGAGGGTGCCACGCCTGTGTCATTAGATATCTGGTTTTTCGTCAGTTCTGTCACTCTCTCTCTCTTTCTTCACTCTCGCTTTCTCACACACACACACACACAAACACACACATATATATATATATATATATATACATGTATATGTATATATATATATATATATATATATATATATATATGTATATATATATATACATACATATATATATATATATATATATATATATATATATATATATATATATATATATATATATATATATATTATAAAGGCCTTTATTGACAGCACTAGTCGACGAAGCACAACGGCGACAGCCAAGACAGAGCGCGGACTCTGAGCGCGAGAAGAGAACGACCCACTAGTAAGCGCTCGAGAGGGCGACCCATTACAGACTTCCAACGCTTCGCTACAATTACCCCGGGTACGAAAAGGGAGCCGCCTGGCGACCTAACTGCTTGTCACTATGAGCGGGTCATGGTAGGGTTTCAGGCGCTCCACGTTGACAATGTCGCGCCCTCGACGGCGCATGTCCGAAGATGGTCCAAGGGGTTCGATCACGTAGTTGACCCGGGACGTGCGTTCGACGACACGGTAGGGGCCGTCGTATTTCGGCAGTAATATTGAAGAGAGGCCAGGTGCAGTGGTAGGGACCGAGAGCCATACGAGCGCTCCAGGGAGGAACGTGGGCGCAGAAGTGGTGGTGTCACTGCGAATGCTCTTCTGCCGCTCTTGGTCATGCGTAGTAAATGCCTTTGCAAGCTCCCGACACTCCTCAGCAACTCTGGCTGTGGCAGAAATAGGCGCATACTCAGACGGATCCGGCTTGTATGGAAGGATTGTGTCGATTGTGTGCGACGGGTGCCTGCCGTACAATACGAAAAAGGGCGAGAAACCAGTAGGGCTCTGAGGGGCGGTATTATAGGCGTAGGTGACGAAAGGCAGAATGGCATCCAAATTTGTGTGATCGGCGGCGACGTACATCGAGAGCATATCGCCGAGCGTGCGGTTAAAGCGTTCGGTGAGGCCATTCGTCTGCGGGTGGTAAGCAGTAGTTTTCCGGGGAACAGCGTTGTACTCTTTGAGAATGGCTTCGACGACTTCGGACAAGAAGACACGACCTCGATCGCTGAGCAGGTCCCGGGGTGGACCGTGGCGCTGCATGAATCGGTGCAGCAGGATGGAGGCAACATCTCGTGATGTAGCCGCTGGGAGGGCGGCAGTTTCGGCGTATCGCGTAAGGTGGTCAACAGCGACAATGGCCCAGCGGTGACCAGCCGACGTTAGAGGAAGTGGTCCATACAAATGGATGCCAACGTGCCCAAACGGACGGTCAGGGCAACGTAGAGGTTCCAGACCTGCCGGCGACAGGTGCGTTGAAGTTTTGCGGCGCAGACAATCGATGCAGGGGCGAACGAACTTCTGCACGTAGGGGTACATCCCTCGCTAAAAGTACCGTTGGCGAATGCGGTGGTAGGTTTTCGATACCCCAGAGTGTGCGCACTGCGGATCAGAGTGGAACGACTCGCATTTGTCCGAACGCAGACTGTGGGGTATTACGAGTAGCTACTGGCGGCCGTCGCCGTAATTGCGTCGGTGAAGGAGGACGTCGCGAACGGCGAAATTTTGGGCTTGACGACGCAACGCGCGAGGGAGTCGCCGATGGATCAGTCAGCAAGGCTATCAGTGAGGCAATCCAGTGATCCTTGCGCTGTTCAGTAGCGATGGTGTGAATGTCGATAGAAGAAACGGCATTGTGAGACACTGAGCTGGTAGTATTGTCGCCAGGCAAGGGGGAGCGCAAGAGTGCGTCGGAGTCAGCATGCTGGCGTCCGTTGCCGTACAGCACGCGGATATCGTAGTCCTGTAGGCGAAGTGCCCAGCGCGTGAGGCGGCCTGAGGGATCCTTCAATGACGACAACCATCATAGTGCATGTAGTCGGTGATGACATGAAATGGGCGACCATACAATTAAGGTCGAAATTTCGTAAGGGCCCAGATGATTGCCAGGCATTCGTTTTCGGTGACGGTGTAATTGGTCTCGGCTTTAGTAAGCGTACGAGTTGCATATGCCACGACATATTCAGGGAACCCTGGTTTACGCTGCGCAAGGACAGCGCCAAGGCCAACACCGCTAGCGTCTGTGTGTACCTCTGTAGGGGCCGTAGGGTCGTAGTGGCGTAGTATGGGAGGCGACATGAACAAACGACGAAGCTTTGCGAAAGCGTCGTCGCACTCTGACAACCACGAATGGAGGGGCCCGTTACTTTCGAGGAGCTTCGTCAGTGGAGATATGATAGTCGCGAAATTTCGAATGAAGCGCCGAAAGTAGGAACACAGTCCTACGAAACTGCACAGTTCTTTGACGGACGTAGGTTTGGGGAACTCGGTCACGGTCTGAAGCTTGGCTGGATCGGGGAGAATTCCGTCCATGGACACGACGTAGCCGAGGATAGTCAGCTTAAACACTTCGCAGCGCAGGAAAAACAGACACAAAGAAGACGACACCAGACAACATACGAGCGCTAACTACCAACAAAAGTTTATTGAACATCACATGCGTATATATACCATGCTCACACACCGTCGCACATGCGCACGCTACTTTCTTAGAAAGTACAACTCTTTATCTGAAAGGTGTACAGAGGGGGTGCTGACACATGCTGAACAGTCAGCTTCCGTGCTGCAAATCGGCACTTCTTTAGATTCAGTTGCAGACCGGCGTCGCTCAAACGCGTCAAAACATGTCGTAGGCGTTGAAGATGCGTGGGAAAGTCCGGAGCAAACACGACGACGTCGTCGAGTTAGCAAAAGCACGTGTGCCATTTCAGGGTGCGCAGAATGGTATCCATCATGCGCTCAAATGTGGCGGGCGCATTACACAGCCCAAACGGCATGACGTTGAATTACGATCGTACAGGGCGTCGGGCGTGACAAAGGCGGTCTTCGGTCGAGCGTCATCAGCCATAGGTACTTGCCAGTACCCTGAGCGCAAATCGAAAGATGAAAAGAATTCGGCGCCTTGCAGGCTGTCAATCGCGTCGTCTATTCGCGGCAGTGGATACACGTCCTTACGAGTGATCTTGTTGAGTCGCCTGTAGTCCACACAGAACCGCACAGAACCGTCCTTCTTCGCAACAAGAACGACAGGAGACGCCCAGGGGCTGTTAGAGGGTCGAATGACATCGCGTCGAAGCATGTCGTCGACTTGCTGAGTGATTACACTGCGTTCTGTGGGAGATACGCGATATGGACGTTGCCGCAGTGGCAGGTGGTCGCCAGTCTCGATGCCATGCGTAACGGCCGACGTGCGGCCGAGAGAAGTTTGAGCGACATCGAAAGAAGGGCGTAATTCTTCCAACAGTTCCAGAAGCTGGGAACGCTGGACCTGCGTAAGGTTGTTAGCTATGGAGGAACCAAATACGTCAGCGGGTGATGAACCAGACGTCGAAACAGCACTGAGCGTACTGAAACTGCGGCCGTGCGAGCCATCGTGTTCGTCCATAACTTTTGCGTCTTCGAGGGGTTCCACGCTGCCGAGACATTCTCCTCGCACCAACGTAACACTGTACGGGGAGGGGTTGATTACAAAAATAGAGGTGCTGCCCCGAGTGGCTTGAACGGTCGCGAAAGGCACCAGCAAGCCTTTCCTCGTGCAAACACGGTCATATGGCGAGAGGAGTGCAACGGCGTCGGATAGACTGGCGCAGTAGACAGACACCGCCGTTGACGAGTTTGCAGGCACTTTGATGTCGTCTTTGACGAGTACCTTGCTCGCAGCCGATGGACTGTCTGCCGGCGTCAAATAAGAGAATGGTGAGAGCTCTATTTCGGCGGGTGCGCAATGAATTACGGCGTCGTGGCGGGAGAGAAAATCCCATCCGAGGATGACGTCGTGAGAGCATGCAGGAATTATGATCAATTCGACGGCGTACATAGCGTCCTTAATCATGACGCGGGCTGTGCACACCGCTGTAGGGTGAATACTTTGGGCGCTGGCTGTGTGGAGGGAGAGCCCGGAAAGTGGCATCGTCACTTTTCGCAGTATTCGGCTAAGCTTTGCGTCCATAACGGATACGGCGGCTCCAGTGTCGATTAGGGCAGATGCACGAACACCGTCCACAAACACGTCTATCACGTTCGATGAGCTTCGCTGAGGGCTTTCGCAGTTCGATAGCGTCGCAGCCCTTGCCTCGGGGACTGCGACGACTAGTTTTCTTGGTCACGTGGGACCAGACGTGGCCGCATCGGGGACAGTGAGCGGCGTCGTGGTGACGGTGAACGGCGGGTAGAGGGGGCTGGGCGAGACGGCGGTGACATAGGCGGCGGTGAATCATAATACGGGCGGCTTGACTGGCTTGGGATGGGTGAGGCGACTGCACGCGATTGCCATAGCGGGCGACGTGACCGGCGCAACCGCACGCAAAGCAGATGGGGCGGTTGTCGGAAGTGCCCCAATTGGTTCGCCGGGGTAGGTCCCATCCACGGCCCAAGACGCGGTGGATGGGGCGGCGGCTGATACGACTTCATGGTGGGCTGCAGTCGTGGCCTAGGAATGACGTCGGCGTACGCAGCCGGCACGCTCGCCTTGAAGGCCTGTGGTCTGGCGACGACTTCGGCGTAAGTATGTGGGGCAGACACAGGGATCGCTTTGGGTGGCCTGGCTACAACTTGCGCGTAATTGAGCGGCGCAGGCGCCGGAGGTGGCTGGTGGTATTCCGGCATGACCTCCGCGATTTCCTGTTGAATAGCGCGGCGTAAAGGAGGCAGCAGTGTGGTCGACGGCTGTTCAACATGCTGCGACTGAGGGAAGGCCAGGAGTATAAACTGGCGGGCGATTTCCTCGCGCACGAATGACTCGATCTCGGCGAGCAAGCCCGAGTGATCAGAAATGGCCGACAAGCCAGCGAGGTCGGCGTCGCGTGATGTAGGTCGACGGGTCAGCAACCGCTGCCGGCGCAGCTCCTCGTAGCTTTGGCAGAGCGTGATCACCTCTGTCACAGTACGAGGGTTCTTGGCAAGCAGCATGGTGAAGGCATCGTCGTCGATGCCTTTCAGAACGTTGGGGATCTTGCCAGACTCAGACATGGTTTCGTCGGCCTTCCTGCACAAGTCGAGGACATCTTTGATGTAGCTCGTAAAAGACTCAACGGTCTGCTGAGCGCGTTCACGTAAACGCTGTTCGGCTTGCAGTTTACGAACGGCGGGGCGGCCAAACACGTTGATGATGGCGGTCTTGAAATCAGACCACGTGAGGAAACCGGTTGCGTGATTATTGTACCAGAGGCTTGCCACACCCACGAGGTAGAAAACCAGGTTGCTCAGTTTTCCGGCCTCGTCCCATTTGTTGGATACGCTCACGCGGTCGTATATCGCGAGCCAGTCCTCCACGTCAGTGCCATCCGTGCCGGTGAAGACGGGAGGGTCACGGATGCGGGGGACACCGGGGCATGGTGTCGGTACAGGGGGAAGCGTTTGCTGGGCCGCGTCTTGAGGTACGGTAGAGGGCACGGTACGGGATCGAAGCGCCAGGGGCATCGAACGGAGATCGAAGTTGGTTGGACGGCGCAGCACTCTCCACCAAATTATAAAGGCCTTTATTGAACTGCAAAAAGGTACGCATTTGGGCTGGTTGGTTCATGATTAACTGTAGAAACAGCGCTAAAAGACGGGACGAGGAAAGGACACAGACCACGGCGCCGTGGTCTGTGTTCTTTCCTCGTCCCGTCTTTTAGCGCTGTTTCTACAGCCTCTATTGACAGCACTAGTCGACGAAGCACAACGGCGACATTCAAGACAGCGCGCGGACTCTGAGCGCGAGAAAAGGGCGACCCGTTACAGGCTTCCAACGCTTCGCTACAATATATATATATATGTATATATATATATATATATATATATATATATATATATATATATCCTTGCTAACGAGTTCAGTTGAAGTGTGCTCCTGACCGTGCCTTTCTCGCCATGCGTCGAAAGAATATTTGCGCAAGTAGTAGTAAAATTTCGGGGGTCCCATCCTAAGGAAATAACTTCGCAGTGCACGTAGAAAAGTGTGCGCCGTTCGCACTTCACTACGCACGCACACACTCACAATATATATATATATATATATATATATATATGCAACGGGTATAAGCCAGGCAAGGAGGAGAGGAAGAAGACGTGAGTCGGTGCACTCTGCCGATGCCATCGTTGCCCGACCATCAACCTCTCCTGAAAATAACCATACTTAAACCTTAACCGTAACAGTTTTCTGGTGGAAGTGCTGGGTAGTACGGCCAAGACGACGGAGCCGCTACCGCTAGGTGTAAGCCGAAGCCGAAGCCTCGTTCGACTGCCTAAAACACTGCCGGAGATCCCGATGTCCAACAACGGCGACCCGCAGACATCTTCGACTCCTCCGTCACGGACAACCGGCGCCTGGAAGCGTCAGGTGTAGCCATCGCCTTTCTCAAGAGAACACGGCGAGAACGTGGAGGGATGGCTCACCCACTACAAGCGTGTGAGCAATTGGAACAAGTGCAATCCCACGGCTCCCCAGCTAGAGTATGCCTCTATCTTCCTCAGACACTGCGCTGTTGTGGTTCGAAAACCGCGAAGAATGACTAATGACCTGAGATCTCTTCGCTTCTGAAATCATAGAGTGCTTCAAAGATTCGACCACGAAAAGAAAGCGGACAGAGCAGACATTACTTCAGCGTGCTCAAATGCTAGATAAGACCTGTACTACGTACATAGAGGTGATCCTCAAGTTGTGCAAGTCGGTGAGTCATCCAATGTCCGAAGAGGACAAAGTTGGGCACCTTTTGAGAGGCGTTGCCGAGGATGTGTACAACTACTTCATCGGCAAGGACAGTCTCGCTTTGGCCGCTGACGTCATCAAGCATTGCCGCACATTTCAGACCTTGAAACTACGCCGTATCACGCCAAAGTTCGGCCGGCTAGCTAAAGTGGCAATGGTTGCAAGCGTCGAAGACAGCTACAGTTTCCAGTTTTAACTTACGGCAACAGTACGGCAAATTGTCCGCAAAGAACTCGAACGACACAACAAATCAGTGAATGCCGAGCAGCTCGGTTGCGATTAGAGCACCCACAACCGACTTCATGAACCTGCATCCGCTTTATCCTCGCTGTCGGCCATGTCCGGCGTTGCAGACTGTATATATATATATATATATATATATATATATATATATATATATATATATATATATATATATATATATATATATATATATATATAATTCAAAAGAAAGTTCTGAAGGTCCGGTGCACATGTAGTTGAAGAAATGAAGGAGCACACTTACGAAAATTGCAATATTTTTACTCATTTACGTTTCGCCCGTGGCACGGCCTTCGTCAGAATTCTGACGAAGGCCGTGCCACGGCCGAAACGTAAATGAGTAAAAATATGCAATTGTCGTAAGTGTGCTCCTTCATACTATATTATATATATATATATATATATATATATATATATATATATATGTATATATATGTATATATATATATATATATATATATATATATATATATATATATATATATATATATATATATATATATAATATATATATATATATATTCGGGTTTCGAGACACCGCATTCGAATGACACTGTAGGTAACTTTTTGAGATGCTCCGAAATGCAGTTATACATGCGGCTATCGTAATCTGGATCACAGCTGGTGGTAAGACTCTGATTTCATGGGAAAGTTTATTTGAATGTTACGCCATCATTGCAGAAACCAGCTTAAGCACGAAAATGAAATTTTGAAAATTGTACACCAGTTTCCCTTGCGTAAATTCTCCAAATTTACTGTTTATTTGTCAAATAATCATAATGGAATTGTTGAATAATGGAACAAAAAGAGGAAGATGGTGAAAGAATGCTTTAATGTGGTGCAATAATTGCAAAGAGACTCTTTCATGCAATGATCGATGCGCACATTGGCCAACGGACACCGGCCATTGAAATAAAGTCAGCACAACTTTTCTATGCCAGAGTGGTACTACATTGACAGCACGTTCGACAAGCCTTGCTTGGGTCGAAACACCTTCCGATGCCGTAGAAAAAAAAAACTCTGCCCTAGCCTGACAACAAATGGACCGTAAGACAACAGATAGCCTACCTTCACGTTCGATCTGCGGAAAATCGTTCATTCAAAACGGTAGAAAAACGTGATTATTTGCTTGCAATGAAGCAGGAAAATTTGGTTCTCTAAGAAATCTCTTAGGCGCTCCATCTAAGTTTAAAATGCCTTAGGCATATACGCAGACGGGAAAGGCTCACTTTTTGAGAAGCTGGAAATCAAATAAACTGCACCATGGCCTTTAGTATGAACAACTATACTGACACTGAAAGGCATAGCGGTTAAACGCAATTAGAAAAGGCCTCTCCTTGCAGCTGTTTGTATAGGACCTTGTCGAAGAAGTAGACTCAAAGGGGTGTTTAATGAGCACAGGAGCACAATACCGCGGTGGTCTCCGGAGCAGCGTATTTCTCTCTCTCTCTCTCTCTCTCTCTATGGGTCATTCCATGCCAAATCATTCAGCGTTTTTCCGACCATCAGAAATATGGCTGAAAAAATTTCCACGTTTTTCGTGAAGTTCAAAACTCGTTGTGCTCATTTATTTCTGTTGCCAAACATTTTCCCACCTATTTGTGAGAGTCTAGTTTTGCGCCGACTGAGCTAAAAGGGCATCAAACAACAATTTTTTTCAAAGGACGTTTATGAGATGCACTCGATAAAATGGTGCTTCCGGAAAGCTAATGAAGTGATGTAACTGTAAAAATAATGACTTATTGATGTATATCGATTCTTCGAGGGCTTTTCGCACGAGCAAAATTGAATAAAGTTGGAAAGTTATATATTTTTTCCAGAGACAAGGCGAACTCAAAGGGTAGAAATGAATTATATACTGCTGGCCTGTTCGACATACTACAAAAGAAAAATAATTTAGTCGCCGTGGGTGGAGCAGATCGTCTAAAAAAAAATTTCAAATTTCACTTTTTTTGAGAAAAGCTCTGTATTCAGCTTCAAAAAACTTGCCTTGGTAGTCGAACAAGATATGCACTATACTTCATTTGAAAGCTCTATCTATTAGCTGAACATACGCAAAGTTACAAAAGGGTATTTTTTTTTTTAACTTGAGAAATGTTTTTTTTTAAATTTTGTATCTCCACCAGCTTTTCGCCGACGTAACTCAAGCGGCAAAACGCTGGATGATTTGGCATGGAATGACCCCTATGTATATACTATATAGTGCGTCAGCGACACCCTAGTCATAAACCTGAGGTGAACAAACAAAAGAAGCTTGATCTGTCCATATAGTTTCATGAACCATTATTGGGCTCATTGGGCTTGGCTCGCTAACAGTGCGGAGGCCAATCTAGTGCGCATCGAATACTTGGCTCATTGAATCGTTAAGCAGAACTGTAATGCGAAAAGCGCTTGTTAGTTTTGAAGTCTTCTTCCTCGCTGTTTTCATTCACTCTGTTGTACATTGCTGCTGACATGGGTACCTTTTCCAGGAAATTCAGCAGTAAAGACAACACGCATATGTCCATGCCTGAAGTTCCCTCTAAGTGATTACTCTTTCAACGGCGTGAAGTGGCGTTGCGGCAACAAAGACACTGTGTCATCGGCTAATATTCTCGATAAAATTACCTTTATGCTGATCAGGAAGGCAGCGTACACTAAAGAACGTGTTGAAAGGGTGTCGTTTCGCCTCGCAAAAATAGTCCTGATATCTTTTATGCCTCTCGATTGCATTATCACCGCGCGCCCAGCACTCCCAGGTAACGAATGGCATGCACGTTATCAGCGTGAGACAGCATTCTTCTTAGGATAGTGGCGAGCGCCGAGAATTCAAGGAAGGAAACGCAAGCCAGCAGCAAAGCAGCCGGTGGAAGATCACTCCGTCGTTGCTATGACAACGGCTCGCGGCCGCACTTTGTCGCGTTTCCGCGTCTGCGTGCCTACCGTTTCGCCGTCTGTTCCGCGCACACCGACCCCGCCGACGTGATGTGATTCTTTATTATTCTTGGATATGAGAGAAGAAAAGGAGGGAAAATTGGGGAAGAGTGCTCGATAATGGTCTCTGTGCCGGCTGCCTGCGCCACTCAGCAGAAGGGGGGGGGGGAGGGAGGGTGCACTTGCTGAAGGCCTTGACAGTTTGAGAAAAACACCTGTGCTAATTATTCCTGTCGGTGAAAGACCCCCTCAATCAAACTTTTGGGAGGGGAGCTAGAGGGTATGCCCCTGCGGCATACAGCCTAGATACGCGCCTGGGCTCTGAACTCCTATGTGGGCCCGGTCGGTCTACGAAACTTCTTCCGAAGTACCACGGCCCGTACCGTCTGGTAAGCAAGCCTCGTACTTGATCTAAGCCGTCAAGTCGCTTGAAACTTATTGCAATCAAACAATGTCGGGGCATGAGATTGTGCATATGGACCTGCTAAAGCCTTACTGTCACTGTGCATCTGTCCGTAACTAGCCAGGATGGCTCTTTTTCGGAGGGGAAGTAAATGTAATGCAAAAGAGCAGCACTATTTGCAGAAGCAAAGAACGCTGCTCCCGTAGAAATAAGGCGACGATTCGACAATACAAGCTTTGCGTTGGTTCTACAATCGCTGGTTACGTTTCTGCATCATCTCTAATAGTAGAGTACTTCTTTAAAACGCTTCAATATATTATCAATGGCTGCCCTTATGCTTGCCTTGGTTTCATTGTGTATTGTCTTCTTATGGTTGAGGTTAACTAAAATCGTGCCCGGTGGTTCCTTTTCTTCGTTATTAAGTAATGGGTTGCGTGGTAATAAATAATAAAGCATGAGTAGTTTACTTGCTCCATTTTCAGAAGCGAAACCGAAACTGCAGCAAATATCTTGGGTGCAATGCTCCAGCGACAAAACAAGCAACTAAATCTTCAACAGTGTTGCACTAGTAATAATAATTGCTGGAGTTCTATGTGTCAAAACCACAATATGTTTATGAGGGGTGCCGTCGAAGAGGGCTGCGGAGATTTCGACCACTCCGGCTTCGTTAACGTGCACCTAAAACCAAGTACACGAGCCTCTAGCATTTTCGCCTCATTTGATAAAATGCTGGAGCCGCCGTCAAACCTGTGCCCTTTGGGTCAGCAGCCGAGCACTTTAACCGCTGTGCCACCGCGGCAGACATAAGCAATTCTGAGAGAGACAAAGAAAAGAAGAAACCAGCGCATTGGGATTCGAACCCGCGCCCCCGCAATTACGCGCGAACAGCCAGCACGGCCGATCAACCGCTTCAGCCACAGCGCGCGGCGGCTGGCACGTGATAAGATAGGTATTATAAAGACACAAACTGCCTGTTCTTGCGAGACGCCCAGAGTGCCCGAGTGTCGTTACATCAACCATCGATTGAATTCGCTTTGTGTGTGCGCTGGCTGCGCTTGGCATTATATCAATATAGTAAACGCCTCTGGAATCGTTTTTGTGGACTGTGACGCCATTCTGGTCGTCTGCTAGCTGCGCTGAGTGACGCTTGGGTTTCGGTTCAATAGTAATTTACTTGATTACTGATTATAGGTTTCAAAACAGGAGAAAGTGCCTCAGATCAGGCTGGCCGACGTTTCGATAGGGGACCTATCTTTGTCAAAGGCGCCTTGTCATCCCTGGCGTGTTAGTTTTAAGGGGTTAGTGTTGACGTCATGTCCAGCGATGGCGCGTCTGTTGCTGTTGGTAATTTCTGCCTGGAAAGAGAGAAACTCGAAAGCAGAGGAGTGTAGCCCTTGCCACATTTCAAGAGAGTTTGCAAACACGTTCGGGTCTGCCATGTCAGAGTTAAAGGTAGCTGCAAAGAGAGAAAAAAAAGGGGGGGGGGGGTACAACCAAGCGAGAGGGTGAGTGCAGCCACCACAAAGAGCTGCAGAAGGTGGTGAGGAAGGAAACTATAGGCGGGGAGAAAAACCGGGCGGCTTACGTTTAAATGTCCGCCAAGGAGCTGCAGAACGTGGTGGGGAAGGCAGCTACGAACGAAAAAAAAAAGGTACTCGTGCGGCGTACGTTTAAAATTCCGCCTGCCTACTTTAAGTGATATTGAAAGGGTTGCCTAAAAAGCAAGCTCCTGCTTAATGGGTGAAGTAATTGGCTGGCATATGCATCCAGTGTCGTCGGTGGCTTCCAAAAATTGGGCGCCCGTCAACTAAGAGGGGAAAAAAAGGGGGAAAAAAGTTGAAAGGAACGAGGGGCGGCCGGGGGGGAACAATCGGAATAAGACTCGTAGAACTTCCTGAGAAGGCGAGGGCTGTGACAATGCTGGCCAGAAGCGGCCTTTGGAGCGCGGAAAGGGGGAAGGAAACCGTGTTTCGGATTCACTAGAAAATGAATACATCTTAAGAGTATAATATCTACACGTATGTGCACATTTATACATGCAAGGTTAAGAGATATTAAAAAAGGATTATTGATAGTGTATTATGGGAGCTGGTCGGGATTTTATTTTGCGAATAGGTTAATGTTTTTGAAAGCTGAGCGTACTCAGCTTTCCCTTCTGGAACTTGATTACTGAAGTAATTCATGTCTCTAGCCATCATAACATGTCTGACGCTGCAGGAAAATACAACGATGAAGGCACCTAGGAAATACTACATTTACCTTAATTTTGAGCTGTTTTGGACCCATTTCTTAAACAAACTGTATGTAAGGGGCGTAGCCAGGGGAGGGGGCGAGGAGCTTCATACATTTCTCAAAAATTTACAATTTTGCTTGCGTGTATATACACGCACACATACAAACGCACGCACGAACATACATAAAGTATGGCTGAACCCCTCCACATCCCCCCTGTTATGTTTGCCGCTCATAAGTCGATCCTGCAGACAGGACGGCGCGGCACGGTACGTCGTACAAAGCTTCTTTCTCGGCTCTCCCCCTGCCTGGTCTTTTCGCTGGGCAATTATCAAGAGAAAGCAAACGGCTTCCTTTGAGCAAGCTTGTCTGCCCCGATGGCCAGCATGGGTTGCGGTCAGGCGACCGTTCTCAGAGGTCGGAGGGCCTGAATGTGTGGGAAAATGAGGAGGACATCCCCCGCTCTAAGCAGTCGCTCGAGGCGACAGTATGCGTGACCCCAACACGGACCAAGATGTGCTTTTGCAACAATGCAAGGTCGAATGCGTGGGAGGCAGGGTCACGCAGACACCTTTTCTTTCCCGGAACGGTTTAACGACTGGCTCCGCGAGTTCAACTCGATGTGTATGGGAAAATGGCGTGAATGCACCAGGGCTAAAATACAGATGTATTTCGACCGTGAGAATCCCTGAGAGCGTGGGAAGGAGAGGGAGAGCAATGATGGGAAAGAGTGCCAAAACGCCTGTCTGCGCTGTAAAGACACTGCTGTCGAGATTAAGGACAGCCCGGTAGGGAGTGGCTTAATCTGAGAATGAACGGATTGTATAAGGGAATGTCGAGGCGGACCACCAGTGGCCACCTCCCCTTTTCTTTGTTACCGCAAGGTACTTAAGACTGGACGGAATTCGTTTCCCTTCAGTCTAGGCTGTAATCACTAAATTGATCGATCAGTAAGACTCCGTACGATGCAACTTTCGTCTGGGCCGTAACCACTTGGTGGTCGAACAGTGAGACTCGGTTCTTCGTATGTAGTAACAGTGTTCTAGGCTCTAACTTAAGAAAAGTTAAGTAGAAGAGTAAGATGCTGTTGATGTCTATGTTATCATCAGTGTGCTTCGGCAAGATGTACATATGACTGTAAATATTTCGCTGCAATATACCTTCAAGTTTTCATTACCTCCAACCTGCCTCCTGCTTCATCGACGTCGATCATCTCCTTGACGGGACTTCAATCCACATCAAGGAGAAAACGAACAAAAGAAAAACATAACTCCCCCCCCCCCCCCCAACGAATAATATTTCTGGCTACGCCCTTGCTGTATGGCGGGCCCAGGGTTCGAACGACACCCGCTGGTCGGGAAAGTTCATGGACGAATCGTTAAAACACACACACAAATACAACGAAGTTTCGGTCACGCTACGGGGACCTTGTTCAAAATTAATGTAATTTTTTCCCAAGAAGGCTGATTAGATACGCTTCACGATGGGACTCAAGCAACGGGTATAGATCGGGGGCAGATCGCCTGATAACTGATGGTAGCGTAGGCTAAGGACAAGGACAAAAGAAAGACAGATCTGACACCACACAGCGCTACCTTTCAACAACTGTTTTATTAATCGCTGATCCCGCTAGTATATATAGTGGCACGACGTCATACGTCACGTGTGCAAAGCTCTCACAACCATAAACTGTAAACTACGCGCATGCATTACCAACATGACAACACAATATCATTCACCACGTTCAAGCGCGTTTATCGTAGTTGCCTGACCACAAACACTTTATCGGGAACACATGTAATCGAGTTCTGTATTTGACAACAGCACTGATGGACTACTCACACATGCGTCACCAAACGTTGAAATTCTGCTTGCCTCCATTACCAACCACGTCATCAAGCACCTACTTCTACGCATAATTGCCGTGTCTTTAAATCTAGGGTTGCACTTACATCTTTTGCAATGATGGCAACCGTCGGGTGAAAAGTTACCTATTTTGATATTATGCTCTAGCAACCGATCATTTATACATCTACCGGTCTGTCCTATGTAGGACTTTCCACAAGTAAGTGGAATCCGGTAGACAACGCACGCGTTACATTCAACAAATGTTTTCCAGTGCTTCTTTTCTTATAAGCTGTCTGCTGTCCTATGTAGTCTTGTGCTCCTACAAAGGCTCACCAATTTAGTCGGCGCTGAAAAAGCAACGTTTGTGTCACACCATTCAGCGATTTTCTTTATTATATGGGAGAACATATGTATCTAAAGGATGACGGCAAACTTTTTCGTTTAACACGAAAGAGTTTTATGCCGGGGTCCACCAAGACATTCATGACGTATTTCCATCACAGAAATACATCAGCAAAATGAACGATGTCAAATGGCAAAGAAAAAAACTATAAGAAAAAGTACCGGTGAGAGGTGTCGCATCCATGACTTCTCGGTCCGCGAAGGTGGCTGGCGGGCGTTCAGCCCATCCAGCTACCGTCAAATACATATCGGAGGCGACATGAACGCGCCTTTTATCTTTCACACTTTCATCTCAGTGCTCTTGCATGGATGGATGGATGCTATGAGCATCCCCTTTATAACGGGGCGGTGACATGTGTGCCACCAGGCTCGAAAAAAAAAACAGAAAAAACGCGTGGTTGCTACGACAATCCCATTGCGCGCGTTTCCAATAAAAGTGTAATTTTGTCGACGCTTTAACACACCGGGAGGTGATGGCTTTTGCCCAAGCCTCGCTCATAGCATCCATCCATATCGAAAAGTAGCTCTGCGACGCTCACCTGGCTGTCGCACCGCGTTCCCCGCTCGCCCTGTGAGAATTAACGGCCAGGCTGGAGGGAAGACGCGACGTGAGTAGCGTTTCTCTTCGCGTTTCACGACGCTCTGAAGGAGTGCATACCAAGTATCAGTGTTTACTACGTGCTTGTTGATGCCATCTTTGCGCGGGATTCATCATATGTGGTGTGCAGGTACATGTTAAGAAGTTTAGCTACCGCAAGGGTTAAATCATGATCATGGTCGTCAGTCGTCAATACGGAGATGTGCCACTAGGCGCCAACGTGAGTGCGTCCACATCGAGCGGTGCTATATCTGCCAAACAAAAGTAGACAAGAAACAGCAGGCAAACAACAGAGTACCAGTTCTCATATACCAATGCGCTATAAACAACCAACTACTTCTGAGACGACACGTTTCACTTTCGTGTTATGCCGATTCCCATGACAGAGGGGTCAGCCATCTTTTTTTTCTGCTCGCGCTATTGACCTGCTCGGAACCTTTCTGCAGCGCTTTTTTATGCAAGCCCTCTGTAACTGACACGTAAGGTGCTTAGGGTAACCCGCGTGCCTTAAGCGCAAGACCTGCTGTGTGAACGTGATGAATGATATGGTGTTGTCATGTCGGTAATGCATACGTGTAGTTTACAGTTTATGGATGTGAGAGCTTTGCACACGTCACGTATTACGTCGTGAGAGCATATTACTAGCGTTATCAGTGAGTAATAAAACAGTTGTTGAAAGTTAGCGCTGTGTGGTGTCGAATGTCAGTGGCATTGCCAGGAGGGCGGGGGGGGGGGGTTGAACCAGGAGGGTGGCCAGTCTTTCTAGCAAATCTGTTCACCTTCTTTCAACATATCTGATGTTACCTGATCCTCACCAACGGTCTTGCCTCTATGCAATCCCTGCATGATTACCTTTACTTGCCCTGTCGTTAATGGTGGGATGTCGGATTCTTATGGACTGCTCTTTCTAACACTATTGACCTGGTTGTCCCGGCTAGTGTACACATCTCTGTAGAAATCCTCAGCTGTTTTAACTATCCTATTCATACTGATATTGACATTGACTCCCTCGTCTCTCGCGAATGCATCTTTATTTTGCCTGTGCCCAGTTTTCTCTCCTCCGTTTTAAGGCTTCGTCCGTTTAGACCATGTTCAATTCTTCCCATAAATATACCTTCTTACGTCACTACTGTACGCCTATTGATTAACTTTGAAAGCTCTGCCAGTTCTATTTGGTCTGTTAGGTTCGAGGCTTTCATTTTACGCTCTCTTGTTGAGATTTTTCATCTCCCGGGAGAGCTCGCCACCGTTCTCTTGAATGAACGACTTCTATTCCACACTCCATAATGATACTTGTCAATTTATCCTTCATTGCGTAAACGCTAAGTCCGGCTTCCTTGGCTAGAACCGAACAATTGTTATGCAGCGTGTTGTAATGAAGATGCTGATATTCGTACGAAGTTAATTCCATCTCACGGCCGTACAACATACGACATGACACAGTTTCGTCACCGCGCTTTCAACCTGATCACAGTGCCAGCAAAAAAGATGCTTGCGCATATTCTACGTATTGAACAGTAACGGGGAGAGTCATCGTGGGCACGTTTTATACGATTATAACACAGCGAGATCACTCAATTCATACACTTTCCTTGTTAGCGTTAACTAAATGATTGGCTTCTTCTGTAACAGTTTTTTCAATACCTTCCTCAAATCTACGCGAATTCGGGGCTTTGAAGGTAAGGTTTACGAAACCAGGCGCTTTCTGGGTTTGTACATGGTTTAAGGAGATGTTGCTTTAAAATAGAATTAAATGGCACTGCATATTTTCCTTGGGCATGTTACGTAACACGTGATACCACTGCTATTAGCCGCGGGATCGGGCTACTGGTGGCAGCACCGTCGCCACGTTAGTGTGGATAGGCGGTCGGCGGCACGTATCAAGTGTACGCAGCGGCGCTTCGCTGTGAGCGGTTTGAGCCGATTGTCGGCGAATAAAGCGCATTGACTGCAGCCTAATAGCGATATACACTCTCTCCATTGCCACTCTAATGCGCGACGTCGGCCTGACGTTCCTATTAAGGCTCTGTTATACTCCGACGTCCGACGCGAGCGCCCGCGAGGACGTTGCATTTCGCCACGTTGAGCCGGCGACGCTATGCCAGGCGCAAATCGGTCTCCGCTACTGTCGAGCCGGCTCCAACGCGCTGTGTGATCGCTTCTCGAGGAGCACATGCGCAGTAAAGTGAAGAAAGCGCCGCGCCACTTGTCGGGAACCGACGAAACAGCCCGCGAAGCAGGTTCCTGTACTTGCGAGTTTGGCATGTCTGGCGTTTCTGGCGCGAAATGCATCAGGATCTATTCGGAGCCGAGCGACGCCCGAGCGCGCCAGCAGCCGTCGGCCGCGTCGGCGGTCAGCCGACGCCGGACTTTAGAGGGCTGTTGTTTGCTGACGTAACGTCGCCGCGACGCGCGCGCGCGTGCGTCGACGCTACGCTGGAGTGTATCAGAGCCTTTACGTGTGAGAGAAGCGCCATCTACCGTTAGATGGGCTGCTGGCCTTCGGTTACAGTTGTGTTCTGCACTGTGTTCGATGTTCTTTATTTTATTTGTACGTGTTCAACTTGTGTTGTTTCTATACTGCCATATAAATGGTGTTGTGCGATTGAGCCAATTAAGCATTTACTTCTTGCTCTTGCGGCTACAAAAAAGAAAGCCTGCATTCCTGCGTAATTAGTTGGACTAGAACCTTGTGGACTCTGGTTTTCAGTTGGCATGAATACCGTGTACAGGTACAGAAGTGCGTAGCTTGAGCTCTTCTTTACCGCTAACCGACATTTGCAGACGCTACCTCATGCCTTGCGGGTCACAAGGATTAAGAAATCACCAGCACTTCATGAGATGGTGCCGCTAAAACTCTGCATTCACTCCTCGACATTAAGTACTCCTTTCGTTTAGGACGACGCCAAATGCACTATGTAATGTGTTTGTACGACAAAGTGGCACCCACATTGAAATGATTTTGGAGAATGGACGGTACAATGATTACACCTAGCGCAATACCGACACGTGCATGCACTCACTTATTAGAGTGCATACGAGCCTCGGAAGGCGATATTCTTGTGTATATCGTGTAGGCATACGTACAGGCATTTGATACTGTGCTGACACAGCGCAATAAGCTGCCTTCTGACGACGTGCATGGCGTTCGCACACATGCTACAAGGCGTGGCTAGCAGACGACACAAGGAGCTATCGACATTACGGGGTTTCGCCCGCTCGCCGCTAGGTGCCGACTCTGTTCGATCTTCAGGCCAATAACCGGGAGATGCAGATCAGCAGCGCTCGCGCGTCCGTTTATTTTCTGGGGCACCTGTACATTGGCGAAACAAAAGACTTAAAGGACGCCTGACAGCGAAAGTTTTGTTTGCGACTTTTTTTGTAGCGTTAGCTACAATGGCCGAGCAGGAGCAGTTTCCCGTGGCATTCCGAGAGCCGTGCTGGGCATGTGCGAGGAGCAGCGACGTCACGCGGCGCACAGTTGGCGCACAGGAGCCGCCGCCGCCGCGCGCGCCTCGCCGATCGGCGCATTCCAGAGGAGTGACGTCATAGCCGCGGCAGACATACTGGCGCCGGCGCGCGCCCAGCTATGCTCCTTTGTTGCGCAGTGGCCGTCTGACACTGCGCCGGGCGTTGAGGCCATAGAGAGGGCAGCGTGTCACTACACTAACCACCGAGCCGTCTTTTTGGCAACAGAGAAATGGCGTTGAGCAAAAAAAGTAAAAATACATGTGTCACATGATGCGTATACCGTGCGTGTGTCATTGAAGCAGCAGTAAGCATGGTAATCAAGCTAATCCTAGACAACCAGGAGAGCTAAGAATAATAAGCTGAACCTCAGCTCATGCTACGCCTGGCCTAAGCTCGGCGTGGCATAGCCGAGCTAAGCCAGTACAATATTTACTGTAATTTGTAGCTTTATGTCTGGTAATCCCGAAATTTATTCGTAAATGCTCTAACTCATTGTATAATTATTCCTAGCGTCGTTAGTTGAGAGCAATCTTCCGTCAGTTCGAAATGCCCGCCTAAATACTATAAGAAAGTAGCGCTCAACAACGGGGGAGCGCCCAAGATCACGTGCACCCAAGCTTTGGGTTCGTTGAAAGCGCATTTTTCAAATCAGGGCACCGCACGCGGTAAAGGATGAAACGAGCGCGTGCCCCCCCCCCCCCTTTCCCCAGGAAAAAGAACAATCATTCCCGGGCTAAGCAGACAGAACTACGTTAAGAGCAGCCCGAAAACAGAGGAAGAGGGGTGACAAACAAGAGTCCTCGCCGGCTGCCAGTTGTGGTATTGTGCGCGCCCTGCAAATCTTCTCTGACGTCGACAATACTCGCTTTACTCGTGGAACGTCACACGGGCCTCGGTCTACGTCACATCAGTGGCGATGTCGGGAGGTGCTGCAAACTCAGGTGAGCACTCTCGCTTACTTTCAAACCAAAAGAAAATATCTTAAAACTACCGTCTGGCACTAATAATCGGTTAGAAGTGCTCCGTGTACAGGACAGTCAAACAACACAAACATTTCAAGGTTTCAATTTTGGTGCAAGGGGCCCTGTAAGCGGAATAATAACACAACGCGAAAACCATGCAACGATCTTTTCTCGTAAGAAAACAAAAAAAGAACACTTAGACATACATGCATAAGCAAGCATACATTTGCTCTCGTAATACATAGGTACTATTAGGAAGAAAACAATGAATTTTCGCCCTCACCAAAAATGCAGCCACCGCGGCCGGGATTCGATCCCGCGACGTTCGTGTCAGCAGTCGAGCGCCATAACCACTAGACCACCGTGGCGGGGCTCATAAACGTTATGACATCAAGGCAGATCAAAGTTACTGCTTGAAGCATGCCACATATTGCACATGGAAAGAGAAAAAGGACCAACCGGGACAGGCAAATTTCTATTAGTTATGTTATTGATTAAAACATCAAATTTGTAGGCGCGCAATATCGGAACTGAAAGAACGCGCTGTGACTGTATAATATTACATGTTCAATCAACTTGGTTTATCGCATTCATGTAACTGTAAAGAATAGTTTTCGTGTAACTCTTGTATGTCACATCCCATAATTCCAGGCAGTATACAAGAGTGACATAATTAAGAGTAGAGTGCACGGAGTACAGGTGGTGGAAAATATTGGCTAGCTTTTATTAGAGTGTAGCCATAATGCGCTACCTTTGCGCATACATTATGTACTCGCTCATGCCTCTGTACATTCTCATAAAAAAAGAGCCCTAATTATTTTAACGTAGTGACTTTTTGAATAGAAGCATTGCTTGATGATAGATTAAGAAATTCAGCATCAATATGTTTCCTGCGAGTCCCGCGCACCGTAAGCTGCATCCATCCATTCAGAGCGTCGTGGAACGCGCAGAGGAACGCTACGCGCGTCGTGTCGTCTCTCTAGCCTGGCCGTTAATTCTAACAGCGCGAGCGGGCAACGCGGTCGACAGGCGCGCGAGGGGAGGAAGTGGAGAGGGTGAGGAGGAGAGGGGAGGTAAGTAGAGTGGAGAGGAGGTGCGTGGAGAGGAGGTGTGTGGAGAGGTATTGCGCATGCGTAGTGAGGGTGGTCCGGACTAGGACACTACAGTCCGGACGCACACCACCGGATTGAACTCGGCCATCAGCTGCTTTGCATCTGTCATGATACAGAGGCGCGGAAAAAAAAACAACTCAGTGATCGCCGTGCGGGGGCGATGAAGAAAACGAAGCGTGCCGCGTGGTGCGTACGGTGGTTCGAGGCAGCGCATGCAAGGACAGTCAGTTCTCGGCTGGACGTCTGGTCCGGGGAACTAGACAACGTCGTCTAGGCGCTGTACCGTTCCAGGACTCCGGCTGGGCGACTGGCCCAGGGACCAGGCGATCCGCTGCTGTTCCGGCTGCCGTTCCTGACAGCTGGACAACCAGTGAACGAGGCCTGGACACCGGCTGGGTGACTGGCCCAGGGACCAGGCGAGTTCCATGGTTCTGGCTGCCGTCCAGAGTGGCCGCGAGTTTCGCTGCTGTGGGCTGATGTTCCTGCTGCCGTTCCGGGTGGCTGGCGCGACCCCGGTGCGCTGCTGAGACGAACATGGTGGCGGAGAGCTGCTGCGGAGCTACCAAGCAGCTGCCGATACTCTACTGCTGCTGCTGCGGCAGAAGGCCGTGTCATGGCGTGGTGCGATGCGCGTTGAGGACGGAAACGAGCCAGACGGCGCACAGCCCACGAGCGATCGGCGCTGGCGTCCAGCAAGCCACATCGAAACACGGCGAGACACTTATAATTTAGAGAGACATTGAATACAGCTAGGACTGCACGTTTCTACTACTTTAAGTGTTGTGTGTTAAGCGTTACGTCTTCCTGTAAATATATTCTCGTGTGTGTGTGTGTGTGTGTGTGTTTGTGTGTGTGTGTGTGTGTGTGTGTGTGTGTGTGTGTGTGTGTGTGTGTGTGTGTGTGTGTGTGTGTGTGTGTGTGTGTGTGTGTGTGTGTGTGTGTGTGTGTGTGTGTGTGTGTGTGTGTGCACTCGTGTTTCGATTCAGTTCCTTCCTGAGTGGTCCTGGGCCCAAACCTGCCACTAACGTCACAATCTGGCGAGCCTGCTAGGATCTCGCTCGTAAAAACGCCGAAGGAAGTTATCGTCTCTCGAGTGCACATTCACATAACTTATTTTGGTTATGGATACCGAAAGATTAGCTGGTGTTGGGGCACAGCTAGGATTGAGTGGAGCAGAATTGCGTAAGTGGGTTGAGGCAGAACAGGCGAGGCAAAGAGATGAACGTGCTGGTGAGCGAGAGGCGAGCAGGGAAGCAGATGAAAGAGCGAAGCAAATCCTTGAGCTGAAGCTAAAGCTTCAAGAAGGAGCTCCGAGGGTAGATGCAACAGCTAACTCTGATTCTATGGCTCAACCGAGTAGCTCCTCTGCAGTACTGAATCCACAAAAATTGCTTCCGCTGTTCGATGAGAGACGTCATGATTTGCACGCATACCTGCAAAGATTTGAACGCGTGGCAACAGGACAAGGCTGGCCACAAGAGATGTGGGCATTAGCTGTGAGCATGTGTTTGAGTGGTGAAGCGTTGACGGTAATTGGCCGAATGACTGCCACAGATTCTCTAGACTATGAGAAGGTAAAGAAAGCCTTGTTGCAGAGGTTTCGATTCACTGCGCAAGGGTATCAAGAAAAATTTCGCAAGGCACGACCTGAAGATGGAGAAACCGGGAGACAGTTAGCTGCGAGACTCTCAGGGTACTTCGACCACTGGGTTGACATGGCTGACGTGCCCAGAACATTCGATGGCCTTCGAGACCACATGCTAGCCGAACAGTTTCTCCGCTGTTGTCACCCAAAGCTAACGATATTTTTGAAAGAACGCGAGTGCAAGTCACTCCATCAGCTAGCTGACGCTACTGATCGCTTCATGGAAGCACAAAACTTATCCAACCTCGGAAAGCGTCCAGGCGGCTCAAATGAGTTCAAGAGTCCTGATAATGCTCCAAAGAAACCACCGACAAGGTGCACGCTATGCAAGCGTCTGGGACATCAAGCACATGAATGTCGGAACCCAGTTAAAGAAGCAGTAAAGTGTAGAGTATGTGGGAAAAGTGGCCACAAGAGCGATGAGTGCTGGAGCATGAAGGCACAAAAAGAAAAAAGTTCCGCATGTGCAGTGAACGAGAACCGTTACAGTTTTTCTCCGAGTGACAACACTGGCGGAGGGAAAAAAGGAAAGAAACGTTACCCTCCTAATGCAAGTGTGGATAAAAGGATACCAGTATTTCTGGTGCAAGGAATGCCAGTAGTTGAAGGCGAAGTGTTGGGTAAACCAGTCAGGGTTCTTCGAGATACGGGCAGCAATACTGCAATTATACGAAGAGACCTAGTGCCGAAACAACGGTTGACCGGGAAGAGTAGCAGAGTCTTGCTCATTGATGGTTCCGCTATAGAAGTACCAGAGGCCAATATTCCCGTGAACACCCCATACTTTAAGGGAGAGATAACAGCGCTTTGTATGGACAAGCCGCTCTATGATTTGGTGCTTGGTAACCTACCGGGTGTCAGAGATCCTCACAAGCCGGATAATAAGTGGAAGCCTCCTACAGTCGACCAGAGGGAAAATGCGACTCGAAACTGCAGCGTGGAAGCTGAGGAGTATCCTCACTATGTTTCCGCTACAGTTAAACCTCACGAGAGCGAAATAACGCCATTGTCTGTGCCGAAGATAAAGTGGTGCGACGTAACCAAAGACCAGTTCTCAGAAGAACAGCAGAACGACGAAACATTGAAAGCCGTGTTTGCTAAAGTCGGTAAAGAATTCAAGTTACCGAAAGGCCACGGTTATTCGTTTCTTGAAAGAGGTGGACTTCTCTACCGACAGGTACTGTCTTGCGACAGGCAGGACGTTTAGACAGCTCGTCGTGCCGAAGATCTTCAGAAGGCATATCCTTGAAGTCGGCCATGAAAGCCTTATGGCAGGGCACCAAGGCATTCGGCGCACGACAGATCGGATCCTAGCAGATTTTTACTGGCCGGATCTGCATGGCGATGTGAAACGGTTCGTCAAGTCCTGCGATAAGTGTCAGCGAACGACACCAAGAGGTAAAATTGGTGTTGCGCCTCTGGGCAACATGCCTGTCATTCGTACGCCTTTTGAACGTGTTGCGGTCGATTTAATCGGTCCGTTCTCACCGAAGTCGGACCGCGGCAATCGTTATATTTTAATTCTTTTGACTTTGCCACCTGATATGCGGATGCCATTGCACTCCCCGCAATCGATGCTGGGCATGTAGCAGAAGGGCTGATTGATATTTTCTCTCGAGTCGGTTTACCGAAGGAGATCGTAACAGACCGAGGAACAAGTTTCACAGCGGAACTCATGGAAGAGGTGGGCCGTCTTCTTGCCATCAAGTTTCTTCGAAAGACCCCCTGCCATGCCATGGCAAATGGGCTCGTCGAGAAGTTTAATGGGACGCTGAAGATGATGCTGAAGAGGATGTGCCAGGAAAAACCGCGTTCCTGGGACAGGTACCTCGCCCCACTCCTTTTCGCTTACCGAGAGGTGCCGCAAGCGAGCTTGGGCTTCTCGCCTTTTCAGCTAATTTACGGTCGTCGCGTGCGAGGACCACTGACGCTACTGAAGGAGCTGTGGAGCAATGAAGACATCGACGGCGAAATTCGCACTACATATACCTACTTGGTCGACCTTCGAAACCGCCTGGAAGAGACATGCAAGCTTGCGCATGATGAATTGGAAAAAGCACGCGCAAAACAAAAGACTTACTACGACCGCAAAAGCCGTCCTCGGAAGCTAAACGTTGGGGATAAAGTGCTACTTCTTTTGCCGACAGATTCCAACAAACTGCTCATGCAATGGAAAGGTCCATTTGAAGTCGTCGAGCGCAAGAATGAGGTCGACTACGTTGTCGCGATAAATGGAAAAAGAAAAATTTTCCACATCAATATGCTAAAAAAGTACGAGGAACGCAAATGTTTACCAGTGCAGCAGGTGTCGGTCATAACCGAAGTCGATCGAATTGGGGACGGTAAAGTTGAACCTCTTCGGAAAACGCTTGATAAGATCCTCGCAACTACAAGGCCAAAGACGAAGAAAGCCCTGCAGTCTTTTCTGGGTCTAATGGGCTATTACAGAAAATTTATTGCAAACTACGCTGAGATCACCAAGCCTTTGACCGACCTCACACGGAAAGGGCAGAGCAATACCATCGCGTGGGGACCGTCTCAGGAAGAAGCTTTCACTATTTTGAAGTACAAGCTTGGAGATACCCCCATTCTACAAGCACCCAACATGACAAAGGAATTTGTTCTCCGCACCGACGCCTCGACTACTAGTCTTGGTGCCGTACTGCTCCAGCTAGGAGAGGACCAGGTTTTGCATCCTGTTGCCTACGCGAGCCGCAACCTATTGCCTCGAGAAACCCGGTATTCCACCATCGAACGGGAATGTTTGGCACTTGTCTGGGTGGTGCAAAAATTCCACTTGTATTTGTACGGCAAACAATTTGTCATACAATCCGACCACCAGCCTTTGCAATATTCGCAATCCGCTAAACACCTGAACAATAGAGTTTTGCGATGGAGTCTACTCTTACAAGAGTACTCATTTTCAGTCTCTTACATCAAAGGGTCGGATAATGTCGGAGCAGATTACCTGAGCCGGGTGTAATGGGAATGTATTGCACTATGTTATGTAAAATACTGAAGTGCTGTGGACGTACAACTGGACATTTATTGAATTATCTAGAACTTTGTGACATTTTTTTCCGCCTGTTCGTCACGTCATAAAAGTTGTAAACAACTTTCTTAAACGGGGGGTTGTCATTATACAGAGGCGCGGAAAAAAAGAACAACTCAGTGATCGCCGTGCGGGGGTGATGAAGAAAACGAAGCGTGCCGCGTGGTGCGTGCGGTGGTTCGAGGCAGCGCATGAAAGGACAGTCAGTTCTCGGCTGGACGTCTGGTCCGGGGAACTAGACAACGTCGTCTAGGCGCTCTACCGTTCCTGGACTCCGGCTGGGCGACTGGCCCAGGGACCAGGCGATCCGCTGCTGTTCCGGCTGCCGTTCCTGACAGCTGGACAACCGGTGAACGAGACCTGGAGTCCGGCTGGGTGACTGGCCCAGGGACCAGGCGAGTTCCATGGTTCTGGCTGCCGTCCAGAGTGGCCGCGAGTTTCGCTGCTGTGGGCCGGTGTTCCTGCTGCCGTTCCGGGTGGCTGGCGCGACCCCGGTGCGCTGCTGAGACGAACGTGGTGGCGGAAAGCTGCTGCGGAGCTACCAAGCAGCTGCCGATACTCTACTGCTGCTGCTGCGGCAGAAGGCCGTATCATGGCGTGGTCCGACGCACGTTGAGGACGGCAACGAGCCAGACGGCGCACAGCCCACGAGCGATCGGCGCTGGCGTCCAGCAAGCCACATCGAAACACGGTGAGACACTTATAATTTAGAGAGACATTGAATACAGCTAGGACTGCACGTTTCTACTACTTTAAGTGTTATTCGTTAAGCGTTACGTCTTCCTGTAAATATATTCTCGTGTTTGTGTGTGTGTGTGTGTGTGTGTGTGTGTGTGTGTGTGTGTGTGTGTGTGTGTGTGTGTGTGTGTGTGTGTGTGTGTGTGTGTGTGTGTGTGTGTGTGTGTGTGTGTGTGTGTGTGTGTGTGTGTGTGTGTGTGTGTGTGTGTGTGTGTGTGTGTGCACTCGTGTTTCGATTCAGCTCCTTGCTGAGTGGTCCTGGGCCCAAACCTGACACTAACGTCACAGCATCTAATAATCTGGAAGCTTCCCAGACGTTTGGGCTCGGTTTGCGCAAGCCACGTCTTATACGTGGAACGGACCGTTTATATTGGCCTCGAGGAGTTACGGAGTCGCCCTCTATCGGACGCGCCTCGATTGCGTGCTAGGCAGGATGCCGCTGGCGCGCTCCCATAGGTTTTGCTGTCGGCGCTCTACAAAAAACACCTCGCGGAAGCCCTCCAGGGCATTTCTGTAGGTACTTTCGAAATGAACTGTGTTCTTTACTGTCAAAATAATTATTTTCGACTAACTGAAACCACAATATAGTCTACAGTCGCTGTCTCTTTGTAGAAAACCGAGCACCCGCTTCACGCTGTCACCGCGTTGGAGACACCTGAACTGCCTGAACCGGCTTCTTGCGTGAAAGGTAGTCACTCGCTGAGTGCAAACTATGTGAAATATGTCGTTAGAGTAGACTGCCTGTATAACCAAACGGAGCATAACAGAAAGAAGCCTCAAGCCAGCGATCGCACGGATTCGCGACGACTGACGGTGCCTCTGCATGTATGAGCGTCTGCATGTATGTTCGTACTGATGGTTTCGCTTTTGCTACGAGCGCATTTTGGCACCGCGCTGTGAACGTTAGGCCGCAAAATATGAGAATTTATGTAGCTTATGAAGCTATGCATGCCCCATCAAATGGGAAGGTTGCCCGTCGGCGTCCCGCGTCGGCGGCGTCAACACGAGTGACGCAAAAAATAATCGTCACGTGATGGTGTCACCATATGACGTCATCATGACGTCGCAGATCGCTAAAATATGTAGCGTCATTATGAAGTCACATATGTGACGTCACAAGATGACGTATTCACACGTCATGGTCGCTTTACATTGCCTCCGTGATCGGTCACGGAGGCCGTGCAAAACCGCGTTAGGTGCAGAACGCTTTTGGAGGGGGGCGCGGGAGAATCAGTACATCGACTGACAAGAAGAAGATGGCTTTCGCCTTCTAGTCATCTTTAACGAATGCATAAGGGACCCTGTTCGTTTTTAAAGACGATAGTCTGTCTTGGGGAACTTAAACGCAGAAATTTTGGTCTGTCTTTCTGTCTTTCTGTTTGTCGGCACGTCACCCGATTCAGCCAACCGGCCAAAGTTGAACCACTTGCTTACCGCCCACCCATCTTGAACTGGTGCAGCTGTTCATACTTGTGAACGTTGTCGATCAAAAAGTAAATATTACGCATATCTGAGGCGTAACATCATTAGGTAAGTATTAGGTGGTGTCTTCCTTTAATAGAAAATACATAGATACGCAATTTTAAACACCTTGATGGTATGCGTTTAACGTTGAGACAGTAACGCGTTTATTAAAAGATTGTCACAGCTGAAGCGATCAGCGGTCCAAGCCTAGCAAGCGCGAGCGCCAACAACAACCGTCTTCGTCTTCTTCTTTCGCAGGCGTTCTTGTCTGCGCCCTACCATGTTACAAATCACTCCCCCGCGGAAAAGGAGCCATCCTGGCGACCTAAGGAACAGGTACAACTGGTGGGTCATAATGCGGCTTCAGTCGATCGACGTGAACAGTCTGGCGGCCGCGACGACGGCGGTCCGTAGATGGTTGAACAGGCTCAATAATATAGTTATCTGGGGATGCTTGACGTAGGACGCGGTAGGGGCCTTCGTACTTAGGCAGTAGCTTTGTGGAAAGGCCAGGAGCGGATTAGGGAACGCGAAGCCACACCAACGTTCCAGGCGAATACGACTGAGGAGGCAGGTTTTCGTCGTGACGGTCCTTCTGGCCCTACTCGCCCTACCATGTTACAACCCTAGTTTCTTAAGGCGCGCTGAAAATGCGACTGCGCTGAAACTTGTCTTCCTCCGTGCCCCCTGCACAAGCTCATGTTGTGTTTCGGTTTCGGTTCAGTATTGCATTGTACGAATGACAGGGGGCGCCGCTCTGGCATTCCTGTTTTACCCAGGCGACGTGTAAATAAGAGAGTTTGTGGAGAGTACTCGTTGGGTGCGGACGTTTCTTCTCCTTCGGCGCATTGCGCCAAACAGCGTGTCCGGGCTGGCAGGCGTCCCCGCCGGTCTTCGCCTGCCGCTGCGCCGGGACTACCAGCCCGCGACACAGCACTCATGTTTCCCGACGTATTGCCAGATGGCGTCCATATCTCATGCAGCGCCTCTTCTATCGTCTTTAGACGACATTTGCAGCGAAGCACGCAGATACGCGGCCAATTTTTTTAATTCAACGTATCTAAACAATGACTTGCGCATCTGCAGCCGATTTTGTGGACGCTGAGCACAGGGCCGACGATCAAGAGGTCGATTTGGAGGGTTCTGAGATGGCATCGCACGCGGTAGAAGGTAGCGCTTTTACCACCCTGTGGCAGATAAGCATCATTTGCCGGCGGGAAGCGCGCGCGAGCCATCGTCTCAGTGCGCGCTGTCTGCTACTCACCGAAAATCGCAGGCCCGACGCAGTAACAAAACTCTTCGTCGCGGAAGTGCTTGTTGCACACAAGACTCGTAGCGGATGGCTACTTGCCGGTTCTTAGCTTTACAACCCATGCTTCACGCTGTTTCTTGTCCCGCGGTTACCAGTGCAGGCTGACACTGGGCTCCTTTGCGTAAGCGCGGCACTGCGGCACCGAGCGGTAGAGCCCCATGTTCGTCGCCTTCGGAGGCAGCCACTCTATTACAATGGTTTCAATTGAGTAGAAAATGAGAGAAAACTTCCGAATTTGAACAGACCGCAGCGCATGTGGGACTTGAAACTCGTTTTCAAAGCACGCGGCAGTGCGCCACAAGCAGCCGACGCGGCCGCTGAGACCACGTGATCCTGCCAAGCACGTCACGCCGACGGTGGCGCCGGCGTTTCCAGTGCTGGGCCTCGAGGCCAATAACAGCAAAAGGAGCGCTCCGCACTATATTGTTTTCGTGTAGAGTGGAATTAATATATTGCAAAAGCATCGAAACAGCGGTGGAAGTGGCTCTGTTGACAATGGAGCCATGTTGCTGGGAGCCACGTACAATATAATCACGGAGAAAGGGCTTTTGTTTAGACATGATGAAGTTTTCAGAAGTTGACTTAATAGAACTCAGGACAGATATTCGTTTCTAGCTCTATGGAAAGTCCCGGTCAGCAGATTTGTGTACTGGTGTTACTTTAGCAGTGTTTTAAAATGCACTGTTAAATAAAAACACCACGATACATCGTAAGTCTGCCTTTTTTCAAGAGTAAGCAGGTTTTGCCCACCCCAACAGAACTCGATTTGAACGGTGTGACGTTTGATGTGATAACATGCCACTAGGTAGCCACACCCGTGATTCTCAGCGCAATGTGACGCCCCCCTGAATGTATTCTTTTTGGAGGAGCTCGATAGCTCAGATGTGATTAAGTGGTCGAGTAATTGACTACCACGCGCATTGCGCGCTCATCTTCTAGCAAAAATTGAAATACGTTTTGTCACAAGAGGCGTTAGCTTCGAAGGAACCCGCTGACGGCTGTGGCAAATGGCATTCTCGTACTAGAGTCAGTGCACTCTCGAAATTAGAGTCAGAGCTTAACAGGTCAGGCTCTGATAAATCCAGTTAAATAATGTCTAATTTATAAGAAATTTTGCTTTTACGTTGTTTCAGATAATAATGAATTTACCAGAGATCTTTAGGCCCAGTATTACCATTTATTGCATACAAATTTGATAGGAAACACTTGATGTTGCTCTTTCTATAATCAACCACAAAAAAAAAAACTGATAACGGACGATGCAGGATAATTTAAAGTAATTGACTAGCCAGCCCAAGGGCCTCCTGCAGCTGCGCCGGGGCCATAAGCACCCTTCCTGCCACCTGCTGCGACGGCTGTAGCTGCAACAGGATTTGCGTTGAAAACAGCGTCCGCACTGGCTCCTGGAGCAGTTCCAGGTTCGTTGGTGTCTATCGTAGCACGGAAACCGTTGGCGTCAGCCACGTACTTCACCGTACGAAAAATTCCATTCGCGTCTCGATAGCCGTACGAGCCCGTCTTCGCATTGCTGGCATCGCCTTGTTCCTTGTGAAAGAGTTTGGTGCCGAACTCGTCGGTAACGTCGTAGCCGAAGCTGTACGGTTGAGGAGGCTAGAAGGGGCAGCACAGAGAAAATGAAAGATTTACAACAGCGCCATCTTGTAGTGGTGCAAAATGTCATCTACGGCACTACGGCACGCGCCACATGATCAGCATTTTATAGAATAAAAAAAAACATACAATAAATGAAAATTTCTTGAGGCCGTAACGAAATTCAGCACGTCATTCTATTTCTAGAAATCTGCGTTGACACTTTGGTCGTCCTAAATGTAACTTAGCCACCTGCATTACAATTTCAACGACATACATTTTTATCTCTAGATAAGCAGCAGAGCGTCCCTTATCCTGGAGCTGACATGACGGAACAGCTCTATGTGAAACAAAGGCTACTGACGTATGAAGGAAAGGAAAAGCTGCAGTAACGGTCATATTTTGGTCGGTAGTACACAAATGTTTTAAGCAATTGACAAAAACATGCTCGTTTAATGACGCTTTGCATCGAAGGCGAGGATTATGCATAGCTAATGTGGCGTTAGTGATGTCAGCGACTAAGGCGTTCAGAGGTGCTTTGAGAAAGAGTCAAAATTATATGGGAACGCACGCGCTGCTAATACCACGCTCTGCAACGTACTACCATGAAACACTTCACCAAGGCAAGAGCACTTACGAAGGATGCGCCAGCGGTAGAGAGGCCAGGAGCAGCTGCCGCAGCAAACAGCGGTCCGCGGTAACCTCCCGCCTGGAACCCTGCTCCTCGGAATCCGGCGCCTTGAAATCCGTGGGTACCGCCGCCAAACACATTTCCCGCACTTACCAAGGCGGCCAAGGACAGGACGACGAATGTCTGGACACAAATGTGGCAAGTCCATCATAATTAAACATCGGGAATGTTAGTGAATGTAGGAGACATTCCGGTAATGTAATGAGCCAATAAACCCCAGACAGAATCGACGAACGATGACTTTTGGTGCTGTCACTGGTTTGAATAGGAAAATTTCTTACAAATGAGCCGGTAGGGTGAAGAACCTCTGCCAATGGCAATATAAAAATTTGCAAGAATTAGAATTGTTAACTTTCTTGGGTATATATACATATATATAGGTGCTCAAGTGAAGCCGACGACCAAGCGAAAACCGATGCTTTATTGCTAACGTTGCGGCCCCTTCGTCAGGGCATACATCTTCAAGGCACTTGCTGCTGTATGATGACGCAACGTTGGTAATATAGCATCATTTTTCGTTTGTTCGTCCGCTTCACTTCAGCACCTATAGCACAACCGAGTCCACGAAGATCATCAAGGTATACATCTCTCCCTCCCTCCCTCTCTCTTTCTCTCTCTCTCTCTGTCTATATATATATATATATATATATATATATATATATATATATATATATATATATATATACACATATATATATATATATATGTGTGTGTGTGTGTGTGTGTGTGTGTGTGTGTGTGTGTTGCACATGTTTCTGTGGATGCACGTTTTGATTGTGTTGCACCTAGGCACGTTTGATTGTGCTACACACTTATAAATAGTGTCTGTCACAGGCAGTACATTCATTCTGACGAAGGCTGGCCCACTAGCCGAAACGTTAATAAAACTACATTTCGTACGTGAGTCCTTCTTTTCACTTATATATATATATATATATATATATATATATGTATATATATATATATATATATATATATATATATATATATATATATATATATATATATATATATATATAATCTGGTGTGTTTCAGGAAAATTTGTGCAAAAATACTTAAGAATAAGGGATATGACATAATTGCTCGCTTCTTCATAATTCCTCACAGGAAAGATAAAAGAAATTTCAAAATTCGGCACATACCACTCATTCTGGGCGTGGATGTCATGCGAAGCAGTCGGCGAGTACAGGCTTATACAAAATTTGTATTAGTGCTTTCAATCAAGCGTTGCTAGTTGTGCCATTTTTTGTGCATTTTGAGTAGTTATGAGTATACCATCGGCATGTCCCTAGCGAGAAATTTTTTTTCGGGCCGGTGTGTAGGGGAGCACTTGCTGAAGTCCTTGCTATTCGAGGAATGCACCTATTTTGATCAAAGTATCTATATAAAGAAGCAACTATTTGGCGAGAGAAGCCGCCAAAGGACCCCCCCCCCCTCCCTTCCCCCTCCCTGGCTACGGGATCCACCAGAGTTTCCCCAGGCGCGTCGACTACACCGACGCCCAAAGGGTACCTGATGGTCCGACGTGAAGTCGCTACTCACCTTAGAGCACAGATGTCACTTTTATCGAAATGAACTGCACGCTACGTTGGGATGACTTGCACATTATAACAAGCGGTTTTTGCCGTATTCCTCCGGATTGAGCTATGGTCGACCATAGCTTGGCGAGTGATAGTACTAATATATAATCTTTATTACATTCCTACAAATGGCGATTGCGAACACTACAACCAGAGTGGACGTTGCCGCAATAGGAAGCCACTATAGGGTCTTTTTCGTAAGCAGTTTCAACCACTGGCGTAGCTCTGTGGATGAATACTTGACTGCTGCGCAGGATGCTTGGGTCGGATTGCGGCTCTAACCGCAATTTTCACTCTTTCCGTCCCTCTAATATTTCCCTCGCCGAGAACGCTGCCGAAGCCTGTCCCGCATTTTCTGCGACACAAGCTCCATAACACAATCGTGTAAAGATTCTTGAAAGTCTGTTATCACCATTTCTGGGTTGATACAAACTGTGAATCACCTGTGGGTCATACCCGTATTCCATGAACCGTGGTATAAGGGTATGTGCCACACGTGACTGAAGGAAAGGGTTTCATGACGTACGCGACAAGTATCTTATGCCGTTGATGTAATGACATGTTCATCGTGTTCGTCATACACTAATTCCCTCCCATGCAAATTTTCGTATGCGTCAAGCTAAGGAGACGACCACGAGATCGCCCACAGGCAAGCGGCTAGGTAGATAGATACGTAGATAAAAACGGTCAAAGTGCCAGCGGTTCGATAAAAAATGCTTCGCACATAAAATTAACTTTTTATAATGAGAACAGGAGGTCGCATCAAATAGGAGAATTAAAGTCTTTCGTGCGAAGAGCCGATCATCCGTGAGCCGATCTCCGGGGGATCGAAGAGTCGATCACCCTGAGCCGATCCAGTAATTATTGCTCAGAAATGAAGTTCGAACAAATTCGTCGGCGAAACCAAAACGAAGGAGCCAATGAGCGAGACTAGCTGACGACAACAATGATGGCACTGTTCACGACAACGATTGCGTATGTACTATTAGTTTATCTACATTTGTGAACGTACACCGTACAGTAAAAGTTTACGGGACGTTGGCTACATGTACGTGGAGCGATCAGCAGCGCATAGATCAGAAAATGCGCCCTATTGCCTCCAACATCAACGCAATCACCCGGACCTCAGCTTCCACCCTTCACCGCGTAACCCTGAGTGCGTGAACACGATGCTCTCTGAACCATCGCCTGTTCTTGCTCTGCCCAGCACGCTTTCTTTTCTATACGTAGAGCACGGAGTGCGGAGCTGTACATATTCTGACCGTAGCTGGAATAAATATAGATCATAAGGGTACTGTAGTGTCCTGCTAATTCAAATATTACTTGTGTCTAGAACAAGGTAAAGTCTCGTTGCGCACTACGGTACTTCACTTACTGTTTATGGTATTTTACAGTGTGTTGAACTGAAACATCTGTGCATTTCAGTCGGTTACAACCTAAGAAAAAAATGTCAGCTCCGCCCATATCTGTTGCTGTCCCTCCCACAGAGGATTGATATAAATGCTCCATCCAATAGCACTGATATACTTTCGTGGCGTGATGCGCGTGTTCGTGCAATTCATATAGTTCACTTTCTAAAACAGAAACACGCTTGTGCCGCTGGCTTTAAGTCTGAAACTTGAACGACCTGGTTAATTTAGTTACTTCTGACATCGCTGCTCAGACAAACATAATATTTTAGGCATTAACGACGAACCTTTAGCTCCTAATATGCGTAGTGCTTACATTAGCTGACAAAACGTATTTACGTATCGACCTGAAATCAGCTAGCTTCTTTCACAGGTGAAGGGCAGGCGCGCCGCTGTTGTGTCTAGCGTCTTTTCATAGGTTGTAACCGAGCTATCGTTTACAGAAAACAAAAGCCTGGCTTAGGGGCCTTATAATGCGTTGCAAGAAGCCTCCTAAGCATTAGTTGCTTCAAGAAGAAGCCGGAATGAACGTCTTGCGCACACAGTCGGTAGAGCAACACTCTTTAAAGAACGCTGCAGGCGATCTCTGCGCGTACGCGGACACGTTTCCGCGTCAAACAAAGACGGCATCAAGAAACATATTCCAATATTATAAAAGAGTAACAATACATTGACTCAGTACCTTCAGTATCGTATCCATGGGTAGAATACAAGCCGTGTTGTTTCAAGCGCAAGACCTGCGAGATGCTCGTGTGACTGTGGCAAGGCCGTCTTCGCTTTTATACACCTGACCTGACTGCGCGCAACCGCCTCACTTTCCCGTGACGGCGATGAGGGGCGGCTTCCCCCTCCGCTCCTCAATTGATCCGGTCACGGAGAGGGAACGTTAGAACGGTTGTCCAGCGGAGCCCTCGACAGGAGCATATCCGATGGTTTATCCACTGTGCTACTGTGGTGTAATGACCCATTCTTCTGGCGCGTCATCCATTTACACAGATGCATGACTGCCGTACGTTTCTAAAATTGCCTTTCACAAACAATCTGAGCTGTTATCTACAGCAAATGTAACCGTAACTTGAAGCTCCTCTTTCTTGCTTAACATGTTTACTTCAGTTTTAACCGCGAGCTTTATTCCAATTCTTCATGCACCTAAATCGATGTAAAACAGTTTTGCTCACTTCTTTCATGCTTGAGATAAAAAGGTGTTCTGATAAAATCGCAAACCAGCCATGCAGTGTCTCGGGGCCTGTCATTCAATATGGACTGGTACGGCTAAATGTAATCGCAAATCCTGCATATACGTTGCATTAGGTGTGAAGCAAGGCGAAAGAGTCAGAGCTTCAACCCCCCCCCCCCATCCTTTTAAGTGAGGTATTACACGGCTCATGCTAAGGTGTCAGACGCATAGACATGCTCACAGGGGCGGAGGGAGGGGGGGGAGCGCAGGGTTGGCCCTGCCTGATCATCTAAGGGGGGCGCCACGCCACTGAGCCGGACCTGGGCTGCCATTGTCCAAGGGGCGTGGTTATGACCATGCAGGTTTTTGACGATAATGACGGCCGAGGACCACTGGTGTTGTATTCCAAGGGCAGTTTACTGCCCACCTTTATCTCCGTAATTGCGGGGATGAAACGTAGGCCGTTGTAAGCAGCCAGTCATTGCTTCATTTTCATTTTAGCCTTCATTGCCAAGATTTTTTTTTTCTGTGGGGCTTGTTTAACATGGTCGGGGCGGAGGGATACTGCGGTGCAATTTGCCGCCTCCTTTTCTACAACGTCTAGACAACCATGTAACACGGGCGAATGCGATAGATGAAGCTTGTTGAATAAATAACGGTGACGACAGGTTGATGAGTTACAAGATGAATATATCTTCACGTAGCGATTCTGTTCAGCAATACATGCCTATACCAAGGGATATGAGTCAAGAATTGATGCAGATAATGGGTAAATAAAATCTCAAGTAAATCCAAGAATTGCTTGAATGCATCGGGCTATTATGTTACGAGATTGGCATGTTTTACAGCGACGTTGGATTTTCCTGTTTTAAGCATGATATATTTTTGTCTTTGAATTCGCAGGACGATTGAGTGTCTTGTCCTATTTATCTCTTCGTCTGTCCTGTCGTTTGCGCTCTTTTTTGTATACTTGGATTATCGGCTCTCATTTGCCGGTGACACTAAAGGAATCAAGTAATATGCCCCGCTAATGTTAGCCAAGGTTTAAAATATTCTGAAATCACTAAGTCGTCATCGTAGCATGCATCTAAATATGTATTGTAGTGCCACTATTATTTCATAACAGTAACTGAATGAGTGCGGAAGTGTTAACGTTCCGAAGAACTCACATTTTCCTTTATCCTCGATGTATCGATATCATGCGAAGTGTGATGTGATATATGACGCCACCTGCATCACGTCATGTAACGTCATGACGACTTCACAGATTTTGGCAAAATGTGAGGTCATTATTACGTCATACGGTGGCGTCATCAGATAATCGCGATTTTTGGCGTCACTCGCGTTGGCGCCGTTGGACGCCGACGGTCCATTTTCGTGTTTGATGAGGCATCCAACTTTGGCACCCACTTTGGCACAAATAGTGTGTCGCAGTGTGTCGGCACTTCATGTGTCGGCACTGTTGGTGCCGGCACTTGGCACAGAGAGTGACCCAAATGAGTGTACACGTCAGGTTTCGAATGCAGTTCTCTTCACGCTGTACACAACTAATATGAAAAAAGCTTTTCACTACCCAGTATTACCCGAACATGGTGGCGAATTGGTTAGAAACAGATAGATAGATAGATAGATAGATAGATAGATAGATAGATAGATAGATAGATAGATAGATAGATAGATAGATAGATAGATAGATAGATAGATAGATAGATAGATAGATAGATAGATAGATAGATAGATAGATAGATAGATAGTATGCTTTCCTTGCGGCGGTTCACGACAGTGATAAGCACAGTGGCCGGTTATCGAGTGTGGTGCCGCAACCGACTCGTTCATCTCGCATAACGCTATGGTCCTTTCCAGGTCGAACGTTAGAGAGCACTCCAATTACAGCACTAAAGCGGACATGTCACGTGTTTGTTTGTTTGTTTGTTTGTTTGCTTGTTTGTTTTTGAGTTCGCGGGCATCTGCAGGAAGCAGAAAAACGCTTGTTGATAGCTAGTGTTAGAAACGGCGTGAGCGGATGTATTGCAAACCAATCTAAAATTTTCTAAGACTTTCAGAACTTCTCGGAATTCGAAGTTCTTTAGCAGTTTCGTGGCTGTAGAAGTTCGTTAATTAATTTTGCCTAGCTAAGCAATCAACTAGAACAACAAAAAATTCGGCAGATCCCACGTGCCTTGGGAATGGATGTTATGCGAAGCATGCGCAGGAAGGTGACTCTGTCGCATTTTTTCACATTGAGCGAAACGTTACGCAATAACGCGAGAGAAATCTGCAAATGGTATACGCACACACATATTTTGAAGAGTGGGAAATGTGTTATATAACCAGTTATTTACAGTCGCTTAACGATGCCAACAGCAACATAGGTGTTACCAACACGAGACGCAGTAAGCTGATTGTAGTGCTTATATTCTTCAATACTGGCTAGCGCGAATTCGAACAGGACAATGAAGGAACACAGATGAACAGGACAGGCGCTACTCACAGCTCAGCTTAATTCAGGAATGTTTCGCTAGATATATACAACGCATGCGCAGGTGCACTGCACGCACAGTTGCAGTTGTTAGAGTTGCGTTACGGTTGTTATGCTTAATCTTATCCGTTATGACAGAGAACGCGCGCACGTTTTACGATCCCGTGTGCATATGCGGAAAGGGTTTTTGGCAGCTCTTGAATAAGGTCGTCATCACCATGATAAGTGAGCACCAGCAGCTGGACCGGAATTATTATCGGACCCGTTCGTGATCGTGGCTACGAACGGTCTAAGTCTAGTGAAGTGCGAGGTATAGTAGAGCTGGTGGAAACTGTGGATGGCTTTTACGAAGAAATGATCTATGATGCCTCCTGTCCTGGGCATGGCACCGAGGTCTTGTGACGCCCTGTCCACATCGAAGTCGTCTTTCACGGCGTCTAAGAACCAGGCGTTGTTGGGTTTTGATAAATCAATGCTGAAGTCACCGCTAATCATGAGGGACATGGTCCTCTCGGCAGAGTTATTGTAGGAACCACTGACCCCGGTTTTTGTGTAATCCACGTGGTCGACATTGCGGACCACGTGGATGGTTGGATGGCAGCCCAGCGTCTTGCAGGGGTGCTCTGTCTTGAGCTCCCTAACTTTCCTTGCGTCGGCCGCTGTGGTGTAGTGGTTATGGTGCTCGGCTGCTGACTCGAAGGTCGCGGGCTCGATCCCGGCCGCGGCGGTCGCATTTCAATGGAGGCGAAATGCTAGAGGCCCATGTACTGTGCGATGTCTGTGCACGTTCAAGAATTCCAGGTAGTCAAAATTTCCCTTCACTACGGTGCCCTTCACTACGGTGTCTCTCATAATCATATCGTGGTTTTGTGACGTAAAACCCCAACAATTACTTGTAGTATCACTTTCCTTCCGAGTCAATGTGTATGTTCGTGGTTACGGCATTGATTGAGACTCTGTTATCACCTGTGGCACAGACCCGCATAACACAAACTCTGGTATGCGGCTATGTGCCACACGTGAACGAGGGAAAGGGTTCCTTGACGTACGCGACAGGTATTCTGCCTTATTTATGTCATCACCGTGAATCGTGTTCGCCATGCACTCATCCTATGCTATGGAAATTTTGGTATACTACAGCCTATGGAGACGATCGGTAGAGCGCCCAGACGTAGGCGGTTAGATAGATACGTAGATAGAAACGCCCAAAGTGCCTGAGGTTCGCTAAGAAATGCTTCGCATTAAAAAACAGCCTCACTTACTTCATACGATAGTCCGCAACATGCATTTGGTTGCGTCGTCATCGAGTTCGTCGGCATATTCCACAAAAATGCACAAAAATCAGGGAAATGCGATATTTTTTCGATACGTTCAGAATTACTTCTTCTGTAGCCGCACACGTCTTATGATATCTAATGATGTTATTTGGGACTGTAATTGAGAAATTTATAATAAATAGCTTTTTAATTAGTTAAGTTGGGCGGCTATGTCCAGTATCAGAATTGAAGACCTTTATGCAAGGAACCCATTGCAGCTTTGAGATTTCGGAAAAGCGGCTCTGGTAATATTTGCAAAGTAGTGACATTGAAGACAATTCAGCAGCGAAACCGAAACCGCAACGTGCAAGAGCGCAACTTCCATATACTTCTGAGAAATCCAGAATGAGTAGGCTCTTTATACCAACTATCAACCGACTTCGCTGCGTGGGTGTGCGGGCTGCGCTTGCAATTACAGTACGCATGGCGCACATACGTTAACGAAAGCGGAAGAACTCCACCTGTGTAATCGCTGTCTCGAACAGTGACGCCGTTCTGGTCGTCTGCTCGTTGCGCTCATTTTTGCTTTGGTTTCGACGTTGAATTTGGTTGAATTTCATTACGACACAATAATTACTAGAGGGCGCTTTTTCTATATATCTAAGCTGCGATGGTTTCCCCGCATGAAGAACTTCAATTCTCCCTTTCGGCAAAAGCGCCTAATTTTACTATTTAAAAAGTTATTATTGCGAGAGCAACTATATGGACACTCTCGGCGGATTTTTGCCGCCGCCGTCATGTCCCGGATATGTATATGTATGTATATCTATAAAAAAGACACAAAGAAAAATAAAGCAGAACAAAAAAAATTCTGAAGTACCCGACCGGGGAATCGATCCAGCGACCCCTCGCTCCACCGCGCACTGCGTTAGACAACTCAATCACACGCCATGTATGCGCCGGCGAAAGAACGGTGCGCTATTTATGTTTACCATTTACCGCTGGTGGTACGCAGATCTTGGAGGAGCACGGACGTGTTTTCTATCATGCAACGCTCCTACCTTTTCTCTCAGTTTGAAAGCTGCCCTCGAGACGCGCACGACAAAGTGGCCCCTTTCTGTACCCACTCGTGATGTGGAACAAAAAGAATAAAAGAACACCAGGCACACCTTGCGCCAGACGCCACCGTGTGGCATGAGACGCAGATGGGTCACTCCCCGAGCCGCAGTTTAAAAAAAAAAACAAATAAACAACAGCGTCTCATTCTACATTGTCGACACGAAGTCTTGGCCAATCCCCCAGAGTTGGTATGTGCCATAGTTTTGGGTAGACAAACAAACAACATAAAAACTGTACTGAATGCGAATGACAGATGCTCCGATGTTATGAAAGAGGAAGACGACAATCGGTGGCTGTGGTTGTCGCTCGCGCTCGTGCTCGCTGGTAGCCTGACCTGCCTTACAAGAAGTCTTCCGCGACGCAACGTGTGAACCTGCTCGAAGCACAACACCCCAATTTGAAGTGGTGGAGGAGCCGGGGTTCCCACCATCCTGGAACTTCGCAATCGGACACTACCATCGCCTTTCAACATGACTGCTCTTGGCCCTTCGAAAGCTGCTGCCGCCACAACGACAGTCTTCTGTACTGGCGTGCCACGGCAACGCGACCCGCCCGTATTTCACGGCAATGACGAGCACGACGTCGAGGATTGGATCGTTGAGCATGAACTCGTAAGCGCTTCCAATAAATGGGACGACTGCGACAAGCTCACCAACGTGCGCTTATACCTAACTAATGTGGCCAGCCTCTGGTTTAAAAATCATGAGGCTGACATCACCACCTGGTTTACCTTTAAGGCAACCATCACCGAGATCTTCGGTCGTCCCGCCGTGCGCCGGCTTCGCGCGGAACAGCGTTTGCGTAGCCGAGTCCAGCGTTGGGGCGAGACGTTTACGAGCTATATCGAAGTTGTCTTGTACGTTCAGTCATGATCCACATGCCAGAGACGCAAGACTCCCCCTCAACACACCACCGGCGCCTTGTTACCTTTACATGCCCTGCCCAACCGTTCGACCGCGTCGGCATCGACATCTACGGTCTTCTTCCCAGCACTGCAGACGGTAACCGTTGGATAATCGTTGCCGTCGACCACCTCACATGGTACGCCGAAACTTCACCCCTTCCTACGTCTACATCAAAAGACGTGGCCACTTTTGTTATCCAAAATCTCGTTCTTCGTCATGACGCCCCTCGAGAGTTGCTGAGTGATCGCGGTCGTGTGTTTCTCTCGGACGTGATCACAGCATTGCTGCGCGAGTGCCGCGTCGTGCACCGCACCACAAGCGCCTATCACCCTCAAACCAATGGGATGACAGAACGCTTTAATCGTACTCTCGGCGACATGCTGTCTATGTACATCTCGTCAGACCACTCCAATTGGGATCGAGTACTACCGTTTATTACTTTCGCTTATAGTACCGTCATTCAAAGCACTACTGGGTTCTCCCATTTTTCCTCCTTTACGGACGCGAGCCTTCTTGTACTATGGACACTATTCTTTTGTACCGACCCGATGCCTCAGAGTCCACAACTCCATCCCAAGCAGCTACATAGGCTGAAGAATGCCGCCAACTTGCACGCTCATTCACAACACAAGACCAAGGGCGCCAGAAGCACCACCATGACGCGTCCACTACCACTACTCCCTACGATCCTGGCTCGCTTGTTTGGCTGCGTGTGCCGTCTACTACTCCTGGCCTTTCCACCAAGCTGGTCCCCAAGTACCACGGTACATATCGTGTACTTCAGCAGACTTCGCCGGTGAACTACCTCATCGAGCCACTGGAACCGTCTTCTGATCATCGCCGCCGTGGCCAGGAATCGTTCACGTGTCCAGACTAAAACAGTGCTACGATCCTCCTGTGTTTTCTGGCCCCTAGGTCGGCAGGATGGCTCCTTATTGCGCGGGGAATAATTGTACTGAATGCGAATGGCAGACGCTCCGCTGTTATGAAAGAGGAAGACGGCAATCGGTGGCTGTGGTTGTCGCTCGCGCTCGTGCTCGCTGGTAGCCTGACCTGCCTTACTAGAAGCCTTCCGCGACGCAACGTGTAAACCTGCTCGAAGCACAACACCCCCATTTGAAAACAAACCTTGTCGACATTTGCAGCGCGTCGCTCAAGCAAAAAGACGTAACAACTGAGACAGTTGTTCGCGCTTGTACTGTGTATAGCAGTGCGTTTATTACGGGCTTCCTCCTTTGTGCTTCAGCGGTGCGCTGCAAGTATCGAGCTGCTTGTCGTTCTTCGTATGACAATTTAAGTTCACGCTATCGCATTCATTGCTTCGCGCTTGCGTTGAAACTGTGACTTTTTAATTTAATTTTATTAATTACTCTCCCAAATTATGTATTCAGCCATCTTAAGATGCCTGCTGCTACTGGAGAAGTAATTCTGAAGGCATCGAGCAAATATCGCCTTTCCCTGATTTTTGAGGATGTTGGACACATTTCTTGAAACACCCGGTATATCTTGTCCAGATAGAAGGTGAATGCAAGCAGACGGCACTGCGCATTATTTTCGCTACATATGACTGTCACCGTTTGTCCGCGGACTCGGCAGTGGACAATGAAGCGCAGCTCAATATAGCGAAAAATTGCGACGTATGGCTTACATTAATAAATAAGGCATAATTGCGCCGCAAGCGCGAAGCGACAGATGCGATGGTAACAACTGGAATGTTAGACGAAGCAATGCTAGCAGCTCACTCTTTAGCATACTACCGGACAAAAGTCAACGAAATGTTGGTGTTAGGAAGAGCGCCTGCTGCCGCGAGCGAAGCGACCTTTCCCTTTCTTCTGGCAATAGATTCAACTCAAACTTTTCCATGGTTGTGCAACATGCAAAAAGGTATCAGTCGTCTGCTAATCCCCTATAGATACATTCGGTGCCGGCGATGACGCCCGGCCAGTTGCAGTACGCATTTATTTACGGAGTCCCGCAGCCCTCCGTTCGGCACCCCTCCATGCGCCCTTCGCTCATAGATGGGTGCCGGCTGTCGGCAGCCTTCACACGCTTGCACTCGCACATAGAAGATGCGACGAGTATGCTGCTATCTATTTGGACTTTATTCGTAACATCACGGAGACGACGATGACAAAAATGCGCCTGGAGTATCCACATAATTATAATCGCAAAAAATTGAACGTCAAGACCTGTCTTCGTTACCACTATATAGAAAGGCGCCCTCACTGCTCTACTATTTTATATGAAGCCTTCTCACTTGGAAGTGTAGCTAGGTATTTTTTCCACATGTTCTGGTGATCCTGATGTACAGCTTTTAACGAAATTGCCGATGCAGCATAGCCTGTTCAGCACTTGCACATCTGAGAAAAAAAAACATAACAAGAATACCATTACTGATAGTGGCATTATATAAAAGTATCGAAACAATACTTGAGTTCTCAGTCCTGGAGCCAGCAGCCGTCTAAATTTCACACTTAGCATTCACTTAACCCACTAAATAAATATATTTACTTCCTCTGACCCTGCGTTGCATCAAAAGTGTACTTCAACTCTCTCGGCGATGGCGTGTGACGTGTGCGATGGAGTCGTGACATGTCGCAATAGAAATCAAGTTTGTGATTTCACAATCGTTTTCGGTTCGTAGTACAATTCACTGTAGTTGTACGCCACAACACACGTCGTCATTTTAACCGTATCAGTAGTGGTTTCGTAAAATGTTATGACATTTGAATTTATTGCTTCGGATCATTTCGCAGGCATGCCAGAGGTTGTCGCCATTTCCCTTTGAATATACCGTCTGGTCCCAAACAAGACAATAGAACACATAGATTATGTGTTTTAAACTCCTTCGATGAAGCACCGTGTGCAGCAGCCCGTGTAAAGTGGAGCGTCACTCCATTGTTCGTGCACCCTAGGCGGAAGTCAGCGATAAGGCGCTGCGCACATTTTCCTGGGGCATCATTGGAGTGCTTGTAATCATACAAAGAATCACGTTTCATGAGTGAAACATTTAACCTTGGGGCGAGTAGAAAGCCCACCATCTGCAAAGATATTAACGTTGTGTGTGTGAACTATAGGGAATCCAAGCTCATGTTTGTGCACGATGCTCGCGCGGCCGAGCCATGCGTTACTGGGGATAGACGCTGCCGCCGAAGGCGGTTTGTCGCCGGATTTGTCAGCGGCGGCGGACAGGACAGCTGCGCGCGTGCGCTCCTCAATCGGCCCGGAGCACTGCTATTCGCAATACTTACATTGTGACGCACCCCAGATGCAATTCGAGAGCTCTGCGCATGCGTGGCAGCGGGGGCAGCAGTGCTGTGGCGAAAGACAGGCCGTGGATATTCCCAGTGACAATAAGAGCAGTGGCGCCGCCCAATGTTTCTTTGGAAGCCGATGCAGCTGTTTTAGCTTCACCGTTTGCTTTGCTACTTTTACTGAATTGGTCCACGGTTACAGAAGCTCGCACTGCGTCGCTATGGCTGCGTTCAGGGTTGCCGTTCGGCAGGCTTGAAAAGGAGCCAAAAAATCAAGCTAAAAGTTGTCAAAGTAGCCATGCCATTTAATTTTAGCGCCACATTTGCATCCAAATAGAAGAAAAAAGTGATATTATGCACAGAGTTGTTAGTATTCAACAGTAAATATTATGATTTCGAATAAGCAAAAACTACGCTCTAAGCCGCAAAGGTGCAAAATGGGAGTAAGTGCAGCATTTCGTCCCCGCAACCCCGCAAGAGAGAGTTAGTCCGCGGAGGGATTGACTGTAAGAGGAGGGTGCAGTGGCCAAAAACAGAAGGAGCAGCTGTCGCAACATAGGGAGCAAGGTTTACCCCCATGGAACTTTCCAGTGCAGTGGCGGCCTCGAACGAATGATCAGCATGCGCGTAAGCAAATAGTCCGCTAAAGAAATCAAATGTTAACAGTTTATTTTAGTGTAAACGGTCATGACGACTACGGCAACTACAGCAGGAGTAAAGTAATAACGTTCATATGGCATAAGAATGAGCAAATGCGTGAAAGCTCCCACAAAAAAAAAGAAAAAAAGAAAACGTTCTCGCGCCCAAGCTGTATCAATGCGCGGCGTGGTGTTCTCGTCGTATGCGCGGCAAGCTAGCCCTCGACGGTGTTGCGGTGTGTTGTGGATGTGTTCTCGTTTTGGAGTTGCGATTGCTGTCACTTATGGTGCAGTGATGCATCATCGCGCTGTGGTAAACGTGATCCCCTATTGAAATGAAGTGCTACTCTATCGAAACGCTACGCGCCGACATGTTCATCGCCTGAGAGGTTAGTGTAAACAAGGCTCCCATCACTACACGTGATTTTACCTTTGTGCTGTTGATATGTAATGGTCATCGGTTATTAAACATTCACGTTCTTCGCGAACAAAATGCGCATGTTTGATGAGCTCGCACTATAGAGCATCGCGAGTGCTTCCCCGCCTGTTATAGAATAGCAAGCATGATGGCTGGGTCATCGAAACATGGTAACCTCTGTGAGGGCTCCACATTAACTATAGCAATTACAGCTGTGCAAAAATTGTTCTGTTTTCGGTGCTGCACAAATAAGTGCTGTTTATGAAAAATTTTAGCGGCTTTTAAAAAAAATTATGTAAACTCCGCACAATGACTTCAATTACAAGGTAAACAAGTCATTTGGCCAGATTGGGTGTTAAAATTGCATGTCTAGCTAAACGCTTTGCACCGCTAACACAGACAGTCGGCGACAGCATCGGCGACTTTGCTTGTTTACAGCGATGCTACGAATCATTTCATTTTTCTATCTGTCAAATGAAGAGCAAGTTTATTTGATAAATAAGAGGGCCCACAAGCATGCCGCTCTGAATGCTTGAAACGTTAAACTTGAGAACTGGCGTCTTGAACTTCATAACACATTCTGAACTATTCGATTGCATTACGACAGGTTCTGTGAAAGAGCAGCTTTTGTCAATTTTTTACGAATGCGGCATTTCTAACAGAGGCCATGTGACGTGAATACAAGTGTACGAACAGTTCTGCTGAAAATAATGAATGCTTCTCCAATTACTTTTTCAGGAAATCGATGAATGAGAGCGTTGCGCCTCCTGAAAAACATCTTGAAGATCTTGCAGCTATGAGCACGTACTCAGCGGTTGTCGATGGTGTTGTTGCACTTCCTGAAGTCGGCTGGACAGCATTAATTCGGATAAAACATTGCACTTTTCATTGTCTCCCCAACAATGCAGACAAGCCATTCTATCTCCTGTATTCAACAAACTTGTTTTTTATATGTGTAGGCACGATGCTGCAGAGTTGGCATAGGACGCTCAATAAACTTGGTTGTTTATTTAAAAGTTTTCACTCTTTTGACATTCAAGAAACATTTTCGCCGAACAATAGAACCAACAACGTTCTGTGCACTGAGAAGTGAGCAAGCTTGACACAGTGACAGGAGCATAAATGGGAGCGTTCGAAATGAATAAATATCTGAATAACAAAAGAAATTTTTGAAACGTCGCTGCAGCTCCCGCATATATATATATATATATATATATATATATATATATATATATATATATATACCGGGTGTCCCAGTTATCTTTAGCCAAGGGTTAAAAAATACAATATTAGAGGCAGGCGAGTGAAATCAGTTGCAAATTACCGACAGTCACCTTGCGCACTACATACAATTTTTGTTTGGTAAATAGCTAATTTGTTAATTAGAATGATTTTATTAATTTGCTAAATATTGACTTTAGGCCGGAAATGCGGCTTGCAAAGTTCGAGAGCGTCTTCAGAAACCCCAATTCCATTATTTGCGACAAAGAAAGTCTCACGTATACTATTTTTTCAAAGCTGCAAAGAAAGCCCATGCAATACAAAAAGAACCACGTGACTAGCGCATTCGCGCGCCGCGAGAATTCTGCCCTCAGCCGTGGTTTGAGCGAACGAAATCAGCTGCGGCCGCGACTCGCCGGCTCCGTTGCAGCGGTAGGCCGATAAGTTGACGCTGGTTTCTTGGCCCGCGTCAGCCAGTTGGCGGGCGTGACAGGGCAAGTTGTAGCGAGTGAGGGCCGAAAAACCACCGTCAACTTATCGGCCTACCGCTGCAACGGAGCCGGCGAGTCGCGGCCGCAGCTGATTTCGTTCGCTCAAACCACGGCTGAGGGCAGAATTCTCGCGGCGCGCGAATGCGCTAGTCACGTGGTTCTTTTTGTATTGCATGGGCTTTCTTTGCAGCTTTGAAAAAATAGTATACGTGAGACTTTCTTTGTCGCAAATAATGGAATTGGGGTTTCTGAAGACGCTCTCGAACTTTGCAAGCCGCATTTCCGGCCTAAAGTCAATATTTAGCAATTTAATAAAATCATTCTTGAAGCGGTATGAACCTTTGGACAGAAGATGAAGAAGCACGAGAGCCGGGGCAGGAAAGAAAAGGAGGATGAAGTTGAAAATAAAGCGGAAGAAATTATACTAAGCTTTGGAGCCTCAGGGTTGGGATACTGCCATAGGGATGCCTTCAATGCCGTGTGTAATTTCATGCAAACCACTAAACGTGTACCATTTTAATCTTCCTTCAAAAACGCTCTTTATTAAAATGCGGTTCAATATATCTAATCTCACCAAATTGTTCTGATCAGGGTAATACGGCTGTCTGAAATACGAGCGCAATAGCATAATTTTTGAAGTATTAATTTGATGTCTTATTTATTATTACCATTTCTACTCTTAATTTTTTTTTAACCATTTTACATTCTTCGAATAACATTTTAAGCTTCAACTACATATTCTTGGCCCATCCCCCAGAGTGGGTACGTGCCATAGAAAAGAAGGCAAAACAAAACAAAAACAAGCGGATTAAGATGGACGCCAGTTCCATACTGAAGCTTTAATGCTGTTCCGTTATTTTAAGTAGGAACACTACATTATTTTGGCGCAGCCGGCCATCGAAGCCATCATGTGGGTGACGTTCTTCATAGACGAGACCTCCGAGGAGAAGATCATCTTTTCGAAGTACCAAGTTCAAGACGAAGCAGCGGTAGACCTACCTCGTGAGCTCAGCTCGGAAGAACTCGTGAACCTGGTTGTGGAAAAGGCAGCCGTGGACACTACTGAACTACGACGGAAAGGTTCTGTGAAAGTGAACTTGCGTGTGGCGACCTTCAACGACCTAGTTCTTGAACCAGCGCGTCGAAAAGACTCAGGATCACGATCTTCGACGGAAGAGGTGAGCCTCGTTTTGAAAGCTCTTCAGCTGCAACAGGAACAGATGGTTCAACAAAACCAAATAATGACATCTCTTATAAGCTCTCTGAATGCTGAGAAACCGACGCCTAAATTCGTAGAACCTGATGCTTTCGACGGTGTGTCTTCAAGTCCAGAAAGTTGGCTTGATTTCTACGAATATGCCGCTGGAAAAAACAAGTGGCTCTCTGATGAGGCTAAAATCACCAACATGCGCGTTTACTTGAGAGGTGTTGCGCGAAAGTGGTATGAAACATGCATTCTGGAAGACAGTGACGACTCTTGGAGCCAGTGGAGGAAAAAGTTTTTGACTGCATTCCGAAGCAATCCAGTAGAAAGATGGAACACGGCGCTTAATTTCAAGTCTGAGCAAAGCTGCCTTGTCGAGTACTTCTTTGAGAAACGCCGTCTTTTAAAGCTGGCGGAGCCTTTGCTTCCATCTACGGCCGTAGTTGCCTTAATAATGCATGGATTGCACACTAACGTGTTGAAGCAAGTGCAAATACTGTCACCAAAGACTCTAGATGACCTCCTCGCGTGTCTTCAGGACATACCATCAGCTTCGGAAACAAGCATAACCGCCGAGTCAAGCAGCTGTTTCAGTCGGAGTAAAGCGGACTGGTCAAGCCGCGCTCAGCGAGAACCGAGCCACCTCGCAAGTAGCACAGATAACTTGCCCTGGCGTGTTCCAAGACGTCGAATGAATAATATCGACACTGAAGCTCAGGAGTATTCGACAGAAAAAAACTAATAAACGAGGGTGATCAGTCCCACCCGATGACTCCAAATGAGACTGTTTATTTAAGTTGCTCTAGCCTACTTCACATTCCCGTCAAAGTAGCAAACAAACATAGATGGCTCTGGTAGACAGCGGTGCTTCTGTGTCCATTATAAATGCCAAGCTGGTGGATGCAAGTCGCTTGCATAGTGGAAGAATCCTACGAGTACAAGGCTATGATGGAAAAGTAACGTTGCATGATCAGTGGGCCTTTGTAAACATCGAGTTCCAGGGTCAGGAAATAGAGAGCGAAGTGTTGGTGATAGAGGGGGTGACGTACGACTTTTTGCTATCAAGACCAGATATAAAGAAACTAAAGATCAACGTGTACTGGGACGATGTGGTTCTAGTCGAAGGAGTAGCAAGGAACGAGAAAAATCAGGGTAGACAAGATAATCTACGAGTTGTCAAGTGCGCGGAGGATATCGCAACGACCTACCCTGAACTTGTATGCATAGGAAGCTATCCTCAGGCGATGAAGTCCCACAAGGTTCCTTTCGAACTCGCTGACAAGACCGTCATCCGAAAAGCACCTTACAATATGTCAAGGGAGCGAAAGATGTGGCTCAAGAAAGAGTTGCAGGAGATGCTAGATGCTGATATCATACGACCTTCGGTATCACCCTTCGCTTCTCCCATAACGATCGCACCGAAAGAAGACGGAACCTTCAGATTATGCACCGACTACAGGGTTCTCAATCGTCAGACAGAACTCATACCATTTCCTGTGCCGAAGATCGACACAATTATAGATGAGACCGGGGGTTGCCGACATTTTTCCCGCATCGATTTATGCAAAGGTTTCTGGCAGATCCCACTAACCGAAGAAACAAAAATGTACACCGCTTTTATCACGCCATTCGATCTCTACGAATACAACCGGCTTTCTTTCGGTTGGAAAAACTCGCCAGCGTGGTTCCAGAAGATCATGAACGACGTCCTAAAGCCATTCCTTGGCGTTTTTTGTAATGTGTACATAGACGACATTATAGTCTTCTCCAAAACAGAGGCTGAGCATCGGGACCATCTGTCTCAGGTGTTAAACGCCTTGAGCTTGGCACATCTCAAGGTTAATTTTAAGAAGAGTGCATTCTTTCAACAAAAAGTTGTGTTTCTTGGAAGAGTCTTCGATGGGAACACCAAAAGCACAAAACAAGAGTCCGTCGAGAAGATCTCCCAGTTGAAGAAACCATATGACGTCCATTCACTGCGTGTGTTTTTGGGATTGGCAGGACATTTCCGATCTTTCATAAAGGACTTTGCTGTCAAAACTAGATGCCTCACGCGCTTAACGCAGAAAGAAGTTCCCTTTGAATGGAGTGACGAATGTGAGAGAGTCTACCGTGACTTGGTGCACAGAATTTCTTCTGACCCAGCTCTGCGCATACCAGACTTCACTTTACCCTTTGAATTGAACACTGACGCCTCACATTATGGGACTGGTGCAGTGTTGTATCAAAAATGTATTGAAGCATCTGGCCGAGAAAAGCGACACGTAGTAGGTTACTACAGTTACACTTTCAAGCCGTCTGAAACAAACTACACTACTACGGAAAAGGAAGCACTGGCTGTTCTGAAGGCCGTTGACTACTTCCGCACGTACCTGGAAGGTACGAAGTTCACTTTGTTCACCGATCACCAGGCACTCACTCATCTCTTGAATATGACCCAAACTAAAGGGCGTATCGCCAGATGGGTGAATTACTTGCAGCAATTTGACTTTACCATCTCGCACCGACCAGGACCGCTTTTAACCGATGCAGATGCTCTATCAAGATTGATGGTACAAAACAACACAGAACAATCTGAAGAAATCAATGAAGTGAAGCTATGGGAAGGCTCAGAACAACTGGTTTTTACTGAAGGTCGGTATCAAGTCCCACCAACTCTTGTTTCCAAAGTGCTTTACTTGTACCACGATAGCCCAGAATCTGGAGGACACGACGGCTTTTGGCGTACCTACAACAAGTTGGTCAAGAGGTTTACGTGGCCTCACATGAAGAAAGACGTCAGTCAGTACGTTCGTTCATGCCATGTGTGTCAAGTACACAAAGTCAAGTATAAACAGCCTACGGACACCATGATACTACCTAGCCACTCGAACGTGCCTTTTGAAGTAGTTCACCTGGATTTCGCCGAACTTAACAAGAAACGGGAAGGAGTCAGAAAAACGCAAGCTTTTCTGCTGGCCATAGATGAATGCACCAGGATGGTCGCGGCACGAGCAGGAAAAGAAGATGCAAATAGCGTCATAACCCTTCTCGAAAGAGACATGTTTAGAACTACGCGGACAATCGTATGCGATAACGGCCCCGCGTTCAAGAGTGAAAAGCTAGCAAGATGGGCTCGAGATCACAATGTATCGATCAAGTTCTGTGCGCCATACCATCCTGCGGCGAATGGGCTTGCAGAACGTGCCACACGGGACGTGAAACAGTACATCAAGATGTACGATAGTATTCCTGGTGGATGGAAATGTTCTTTAGAAGCAGCCGTAAAACATCATAACCGATCCTACACAAGTGGCTTGGGGTGCAGTCCACAGTACGCTTCTACAGGAGAGACCCCTATTCTGCAGGCAGACCGTGAGTTGGGACTCTTGGAAAACCTCAAGATTGTCGAGGAGAGGCAACAAAAATCACAGGAGGAGAAGTACCGAAAACGAATGAAAAAGAATTTCGACGAGAGGCATCGAGCAGACATGCCAGACATTCAAGTCACCGACCTCGTACAAGTGAGAAAAGGAATAAGAGATTCCATTGCCAAATTTTACGGGCCTTACTCTGTGAAAAAAACAGCTTCCCAGAACGGAATTTTGAAGACTGTCTGGTACACTGGTGAACGTGGATCAGTTGAATGTGCTTCAATTGGGAATGTCTTCAAGTATTACCCCAGGAGGGGTAATTAAAAGAAAGCGGGAAGGGTGAAGCGGTATGAACCTTTGGACAGAAGATGAAGAAGCACGAGAGCCGGGGCAGGAAAGAAAAGGAGGATGAAGTTGAAAATAAAGCGGATTAAGATGGACGCCAGTTCCATACTGAAGCTTTAATGCTGTTCCGTTATTTTAAGTAGGAACACTACAATTCTAATTAACAAATTAGCTATTTACCAAACAAAAATTGTCTGTAGTGCGCAAGGTGACTGTCGGTAATTATACAACTGATTTCACTCGCCTGCCTCTAATATTGTATTTTTGAACCGTTGGCTAAAGATAACTGGGACACCCGGTATATATATATATATATATATATATATATATATATATATATATATATATATATATATATATATATATATATATATATATATATATATATATATATATATATATATATATATATATATATATATATATATATATATATATATATATATAAATAATCAAGCACGCAAATTCGCTCGAACCACGCTCCCATACAAACCAACCCAACACGTTTCACATTTTCACGAACTTCATCGCACACTGGTTGCTTGCGAATCACTAACGGCTGAAGTCTAATGTAAGGAATCTTGCTACTTAGACTAACATGGCAGAATGCGCAGCGTCCAAACGGTTCCTCCATATACGTATAACCCGGGTACTTTTTACCCTGCTACGTATTGGGACGTGCTGTAGTGATCAGCGTAGGGGGCTGCTGATTCAATGGTCGCGTGTTTCAATGCAATGTGTTTGTTGTGAATTTTCTGTAGTTTGCTTCTGAATTTATTTCTATATAATGACTTTATACGTCATCAAATGCGTGTGTCAAGCTCCAAATGCACAGTAATCCAACCAGAAACTAGGTAGAGTTCTTGCAAAAGTAATTTTGTGCCAACAACACAGTTGGAATATGAAATGCTGAAGCCGTTTTTTTTCTTGAAGGCGTAGACCGAAATTGGTACAAAGTTACACAATATTACCAGTCCAGCTTCAAGTAGCGAAATCCGATCGAAGATGAAAAGTCTAGCTCCATTTTGTGCGGATATCTCTGTGACGCACTGTGTTTCAGCATTGGAATCTGGAGACAGCAGCATGCTAAATAGCCACGCGTTTCCTAACATGCGCCCATCGATGCGCACTAGGCCGCTGGCGGGGAAAGGACACGCGCACGCATAGGCCAACACGACAGAAAAGCTTCAAAACAATGGTTGTTCTTTAAACTTGCTTGATGTTTTATCTGCAGATAAAAAGGAGGCCAGTGAATGCGCCAAAACAGAAGTTCAAAGTAGCCAGAAAGTAGCCACGTCGCCAACCTGAAATATTTTTTCGCCAGACAGGGACGGAAAGTAGCCAGTTTGGCGCAAGGTAGCCACCAATGGCTGCCCTGACTGCTGTATATATACTTTGTATATGGTATGCAAACAAATAAGCACCGCCAACACACCTCCCTCTATGCACATTCACTAATGTATCGTGTATCTTATGGCAGAAGAGCCTGCTATGGAAACAACACCGTGCCGAACAATAAACGGTGGCTGAACTCCGCTTCTCAAGCGGATATTGCCGTCACTGAGTCTCCTGAATAAAACTAACGACAGTGACATTCTTTTATCTTTCCGCCAGAGTCCTCCAGCGAGGGCAGGCGATGAGGTCTGTGCATCCCTATTGGTGGAGCAAAGACACCGCTCGCCACCACGTGTCTTTGTTTCTTTTTGCTATCGCTAATATTTTGTTTCTTTTTACTATCGCTAATATTTTCTTCCTGCAAAATTTTTCAAGGAGTTGTTTTAATCGTAATTTGCTTGTTAGCAGAAATGCTCTTTTTGCTGTCCTTCGTTTGCATCCCACACATTACCTAGGCCGCGGTATAGCTTTTCTTCGTCTGTTTACTGCAATGTGTATTTCCTAACGTGCTGCTGGAATACGACCTCTGCTTTATTCGTATTTTTAAATGCCTGCGTCATTACCACTATTTACATATCTACATTCCATTTGAGTTTACTGTTATGTCAAGGCGATGTTGAGGACAAAGTGCATACGGTAACAAAAATTGTGCTTACGGCTTAGTAAAATTGCGAAATTGAGTTTAGATTACAAGAATAAAAACTAAAAAAGACGTGTTAAAGATGATTGTGTTGTATTCAGAACAAAGAGGAGCGATCCATCCGATGCACGAACATCATCTTCTTTATTTTATATTCCCACGCGACCATCATCATCTTCTTTCATATGCATTTCCCCGGTTGATAAAAAAAAGTAAAACCATCGCTTGCTTAGCTCATAGTCCCTTGAGCTCCAACGTTTAACTCGTCCTCTCTTCAGTGCTGGTTGGCTGGTCGTTTGTCCTGCAGTGAAACGGCTGTGCACTTGATTCACTGTTGTTCTCGCAAACTGTTGTGCGTTAAAGACGCAGACAGGGAACACAAAAAGACACATACGATCTGTTTACGAGAATGACAAACGAACAAGCCCAAGTCGACACTCTGATTAAGATTCACTGTTGGCTTGTACTGCTGTCTCTTGCCGTGGCGTAGATGGACAGTCAGTAAGCTGCTCACTCGCAGGAAACGCGCAACGTTGAAGAGGCTTGTCAGGTAGGGGTAGAGTCCCCTCTAGAATGCCACGTCGAATGGGTGCCAACTTCCTGGGTGTTTCTGGGTGTATTGCTTGAAACTGGGAAGCGCTCCACACACGACCGTTTTCCAAAAGAATTGAGGCTGGCCCTCGTTGCTCAATAATCTTCTTGGGGTCCGAAAAGTGCGCAGATATCTTTCCGTGAACTGACGACTTTCTTAGGCGGACGTGGTCGCCGACGGCAAAGTGTCTTGTCCTCCTTCCGCGGCAGCAGTCTGTGTAAAGTTTTGAAGTAGCTTGCTTTTGTCGCACGCGTTGACGCAGCCAGTTCATCGCCTGTGCTGGAGTTTGGGGATTCCAGAAGCATAATACCAAGTGCTCAATCTTTCTCATGAGCGTCCCCACAAGCCGTTTTAGGTCAATTTCAAATGCACTGAGTTTTCTATTGTCTGACCTTAACATCTAAGTTGACGATACATCATGCTCACAGTTTTTAGGGGTGCAGCCTGTATCGTATTTATATAGGCTGATCTACGTAACTAGAACCAAATATCAACGAATAAGTGGTTAACTTCAATTAAAGAAAACCAACGACATGGTTTGCCGTCAGCGGCGCTCGTTAGGGTATTTTTATATTGGGAATAATTTGTTCATTTATATTATCAGTTATGCAGCATTTTTAATATTGACCTTAGGGCTACGTGTGTTTCGTTACCTTGTATCGGGCAATTCAAAGCGACGCACGCAATTTTTTGTGGGAAACATCCAATAAACTCCTTTACACCTCATTCAATCAGCCAGTTAACCGCAATATACAAACTACTTTAACGAGCGACACATGACGGCATACCATACGCCATTGGTTTCAATCGGCGGCGGTTAGCCAAATTTTTAGGTACTTTGCTCTAGTTGCGTGAGATAACCTGTATACCTATTCACTGTGATTGTCTGATAGGGACCGGCTTGCTATTTGACTTTGATATATTCGTTCTTCCTTTTTTAGTTCTCCCTAAAGTTTTTCGCTGTTACAAATAACGAGGTAATCGGAGCTAGAAATGGCAATAGTGTGTATAGCAGTGGTATCCTTCGACGCTTTGTGCCACTAAAATACGTCTGAGACGTTTCTGGGGGCATTAGTTCTCTTGTAGAAGGTATGTTAAAAGACAGCACGTTAGTTATGTTGCTAACGAACGCTTTACGCCAGCAGATAAGTAGAATATAAAAAATCATTGCATTTTATGTCCTCTATGTAAACACGATGCATCACACACAAAAAAAATATATATATCGCTACTGGCGTTGTTGCTGCTCTACACATGTCGGGTTATCCAGTACTGCGATACGGTAATACGCTTACGGACAAGGTAAGACTGCACAACGTTATTTGCGCCATCGTGCGGAGGCTTCTTGTTGATGCTCTTGTAAGTAGATGACAACCCGCTAGCTAGTCGGCCATCTTTGTATGTGATGGCAGTCGCCAGTAGCGATATCCATCAATTACAACAGTAAAAACCACGGACAGCGCAGAGTATAAAGAGCTATCGCGTTAAGCCGCCAAACGAATCCCAATAAGTTGTTTTGGAATGAAACTAATATACCTTGAGCAAGAAAGACAGTAATTTTGGGACACAAACAGATATTTTGTTCAAATTAAACAAAGTTGCTATCCGTTCATAAATGTTCGAGTCAACATTTTTGTGCATAAACTTTTGCTTCTTTATTATGTCGATATATATTAGCAAATTTGCAAATGCATCGAAGTATCTTAAGATACAATTGTGTAGTATCGTATCGGATACAATTATTCAGGAAGTATCTTGTATCTGTATCTCAATTACTTCTTGCCCGAGTATCTTGTATCGTATCGCGATACAATTTCAAAGTATCCTTGCCCAGCCCTGCCTCTACGTAGGAACAAATTTTTGTTCATTCTTATAGTTCGAACTTGTATCCAGAATGAGTAATAAATTCTAGGCCAAGATGTTTCCTCTTTAATAGTGAATTGACTTAACTGTTATTACATATCACAGCACAAACCCTTCGACAAAAATCACAACTTCGCCCACTAGGAAGCAACAGTGGTAATAGCAAACTGCTAAGCACGAGTTAACTAAAATAACATGGTTGATGCCTCCGTCAAAGGAATCGGTATAACACGACAGTGAAACGTGTCCTCATAGATTTAGTTGAATGATTACTGTACATTGATATACGCTGGCGAAGAGGCGTCACACGCTGGCGCCAAAGCAAATCGCGCAATTCTGCGTCGTCACCAGATCTCATCACCGCGCACGCCACATTTCACGGATCATAGAGTTTTTTTTTTCAATGTTAAGGGCGATTTATAGTAACGACATCAGCGACGCTATGCTATCGAACGCGCAGCAAAGTCAGGCACGACTGATTCGACCGGCGTCCGTCGAAGCACCCCGGCTGTAGCCGGCGCGAGATGCGACATGCTGCCGGATTTCACCGCGGTCGTGCCAGTTCGTGACGAAGGGACGCAGGGCGCGCGCAAATGCGCATGCGTCAAGGCGACGCGGTTTTCGCGTCAACGTAACGTGGTGAACCTGGCGTTGCCAACAGTGGCCACCACTGACTGACGCGAACGCTGCTATTTGCAGCGAAACCCTCCAATTCGACGAGACTACCGAAGTGCTCCCAGACGGCTCTCGTTAGTGTCATGATGCATTACTTCAGTTTACCGCTCCTAAACGGCGACACCACCCCGCCAAGCAAATGCACTGTGGGAGAAAAGCGTGAGAGATGAAAGGTGCTTTTGTAAAGCTCGCTTACATCATGTGTGGCGGTGGCGCAGTGGCTTGAGCGAACTTCAGGCATCTTCGCGAGCTGAGTAGCCGTGTATTCGACTCCAGTTAGCAGAATTCTTTCTTCTAGTTTTTTTTCTTTGCCATCTGATCGTGTACTTTTTCACGTCATTTCCGTGACGGAAATACGTCAGTAAAGCCTTGGATAATTCCGGCATAAAATACTTTCGTGTTAAAACGTAAGCATCTCTCCGGGGTGTTGAAGTTCTATTCAGAATTTTCTAAATAACAAAGCAAGAAAGGTGACATTCGTGCAGCTGTAAACATGGTGAGATCACATCGACGAATGCGATTAACCTCTCCGCCAGCGTGATGAAAAGAGCCGCTCGCAAAGAGTCTTGTCCCATAGACTTCTGTCACTTACTTTAAACTATAGATTGTGCAACACCCGCGCATCTTCAATACAATTGTACATGAGAACGCGCCGCTGGCAAGCGCGCGATCTCATCGGTGTTAAAAATCCATCCACCAACAGAGCGGTGAATAGGCAAATAAAACTTTCCAATAAATCTAATGTCTCATTTAACATTTTGTCCGGTAATAGTCAAGTATATTGGTGAGGCCAAACTTTATTTAGGCGAAAGCCTTAGACGCCGAAGGAAACGCGAAAATTGACCGGCGGCGTCGGCGCTGTCAGCGTCCAGACGAGTGATGGAAAAAATCGTTACGGGGTGAAGTCGCCTTATGGTGCCATAATGACGTCACAGATCTCCAAAATTTCTAGCGTCACCATGACGCCACCCGCTCTTATTGGTTTCACTGCGTTTGTCACCGTTCGGAATTATTCCCAAAGTCACACGGTATTTTTAACTAAACTTATTTCGTTTGTACAGCACTGAAATAGGTTTGCTTAGGAGAAAGAGTTGCACTGCAAGTGTGGAATATCAGCAACTATACTACCAATATCTAGGAAATATAGCATGCCCAATAGTGTCTCGCCCATTTAAATGTTTATCTGTTTTCAAAGAAATGCACTTAATCAAAGCCGTTATTCTTTTACTAACTCTCCGCCTCCATGCCCCGCAAACTTAAAGGTATGTTAATGTTACCCAATGCAATTTCAAATAAATTTATGGTATGTATGCACCTACGGGCCCTAAATCTCGACTATAAACAGAAAAGCCGAGCTAGGTGGATTTTTTAGAGATGCAAGGAAATAAAAGAGCAGGTATTTAAATCTTGTGTTTTATTTCAGGAATTAACAACAAACATCGTCTTTGGAAGGTTTGCTGTGAGCAATGGTCCCCCCTCATTCGCTTGCGTGGTGGCTTCCGTTCCTTCTGCCTTGGCCGATGAGCGAAGATGCTCGGTGCGGCGTGTGGTTTCAGTCACCCCCCCCCCCCCCGCCCCCAGTGTCTTGCAGCACTATTTACTCGAACTCTTATTGTGGCCATCTGAGGAAAATATCACGCGGAATGCTTCAACGAAGAAGCCTTGATCTGCCTTGCACATAACAGTGCGGCAAAACACGGCAATGTGCGGAAAAAAAAAACTAATCCTAAATGGTCCATTCCTAATTAGTTTTTAGTGTTGAATCCACCCCGGTGCGATCAACAAAGGCAGCTGTGTAGGGTCCCGAGCTATTTATTGTGAGAAATACTCGGCGTGGCTCTGCAATGACTCCTACGCAGAAAATCAACAGCATAAAGAATGACGAAACAACAACAGCTTTGCTGAGATATTGCTCATACGTATTCACGAACAAAAGCACGCGACAGGCTCCTTGAAGAAATAAATAATACAAAATTACTTCGCATAGCCGGGTGTTTTTTGTAGGCACAAATTCCTTGTGCCCGATTTTCTGGAGCCATCATTCAGCAGATATTGTTGTAAGCGCGAGGAAAGAAAAAAACAAAAAAGAAACATTTCCGCCCTCCAAGCGGTGAGGCAACCAAAGGCACAGGAGCCCGGCATACTAGCACGTCATGCTCCAAACATGCCATAAAAACATAAAATTCCTGCCGCCACTTAAGCATCAGGTGCATAGGCACTTCTAGTTTGCAACAACAATGCGACAGAGGCGCGACAGAGGCTCTCTGCTATCTTAAAGGGTCCAACTTCACGCTTGAAAACCCATACATTCGTATACCTCCCGCCGGCACAGCACTGCCCCCGCTGGGCACTTTGCGCGGAGCGCGAAGGCGAAAAGGTCACGTGTCGCCAACCGGCCTGTCGCAGGGCGCGTTGTTGGATCAAGAGATTTCGCTACTTTTAAACGATGAAGGAGCAGTACGTGTATTTACAATTACTGTACAGGTTACTTTAAGGTAGCACAGTTGCGCCAAGGTATGCCATATTAGGCTCATCCACTATGTGGGAAAGCCACTCTCCGTGAGCGCAGGAGCCGCGCTCGCGGCACGTTGCGAGTATTTTTTTGTCTTCCTGTTCTTTACAATGACAGTAACACACGATTTCTCGGCTCATGTTTGCGAGCCTCGATAAACAATGACGCCACTAGTATGTAATGATTGCGCCAAATTGTGCGTGGGAGAAACATACACGACCGTGCCATAAATAATGCAGAACATTCGATTTCGCACGTCTATTTACGATGGAACCAGATCCGTGCGTCATTTCTCTGTCGCGTTTAGCTCCCTTGCGCTGAATGTGGAAGGAGCCAAATTTTAGTCGAGAATTTTTGACCGCATCGGGCTCGATAGCGATCAGAAGTGGCCGTGCGAAATTCGTATTTGACATGCACGTATGCGACCACGGCTCGATAAGTCGGATGTGAATGCGCGTTCAACATTGCTCGTGTTTAAGACACGAAAGCTGAATTCATTTGAGGTAACTAAAGCTAGCAATTGCATGCACTCCTAAATTTTTTGCATTGCACCAGCTGCACCACAGTGTTGATTCGAATGATTCCAGTCAAACTTTCTGGTCGCATTTCACGCGTCATGGTCCGATTTAGATATGTTATATGCCTCAAGCAGCCGACACAATACGCTGACTAAGGCTGAGTAAATTACGTAGCTATTGCACCTCTAATGTTGTCGTTTCTAGCAACTGTTGCAGTACCGAAAATGCATGAAAGGAAACTATGATCTAATTCCTTGTTTACTGAAAACGCTACGATCTTTATTTCTGTAAACCTGCAACACAGAATGCAATTACCGAGCACAGCAACAAAGCGCAGCTGGTGCTTTAGAATGAATGCACAATAGTTATAGCATATATGGACAAGAAAACTGCAGTGATGCTTTTTCAACTTATCACATGTAACAGCAATTACGGTTTTTCATAATCAAGGCTCAGCAACCACCGGATTCACCGGCGTGTAAAAGATTTTGCTCGTGACACCGCGCAAAGCGTCTTGCATTTTCACTGGGGCTGTGACAAGGGCTCCCGCGGCGTCGTATCACATTGGTGCGATTGCACGCCACAAAGAGCAGCAGGAGATCGAAATTACCCGGAGCCCTCCACTACGGCGTGTCTCCGATTCGATTTGAGACGTTAAAACCCAAAACCAACCATTGGTTCTGCAGTTCACCAAACAATGCTTCTACGATCGCACGTATCTCGACAAGCAGCATGGAAGAATCAGCAGCAATAATAGTAACAGCGCCGGTGTCATTACGCTTGGACGGCGTAATGACACCGGCGTGTCATTACGCCGGTGTCAGTAGAAGTTTCTAACAAAAGAAAAAAAAACGAGCCCTTAAAAGTCACCTTCTTTCCTTTATATTAATCGGAATTCAAGCGGTGTGCTGAAACAAGTTGTTTTATATGAAAACTTCGTTTTGTGCTCAAATAGCTGTCATGTATCTTCAATTCTCACTTTTATTTAATTTTAATTAATTTAATTTCGAACTATAATAGTTCGTAACTTTAACAGGACCTATTCGCACAACCATAGTTCTTGTAGTATCGCAAATGCTAGAGGGCTAGAGAGATTTTTACTTTGTAGTGGGAATTCGCCACTGGCGCCTTAGCTACCAAGAGGACGCCAATATTAGTGTACATAAATACGGTAAACTTTAAGCTTCTGCCTTGCATTACTCGCGTTACTTTTGCGCGACCGATATGCTGAGATGTTTGCCACGTATACACAGCATTCAGAACTGGCGACTGTTACCAAGAAAATCACTGATTTTGTGTTGCCTGTTAACGTCTCCATTGCCTTGGCCAATACAGAACAAAACATTGTGGAATATAAATCTACTGTAATACTTTTCCAAGCATTGCCATTAATACTTGTTGCCTTTCAGTTGACGTTTTTCTTTTGCTGGCACTCTGACAACAAGTAATCATCTGCCTGTAACGATTGGCTACTCACGAAATCTCTGTTAGACGCATTTGTACTTGTCAACGGAGGCTTTCAGATTTTTAAATTGGTTTATATACGCAAATAGCAAAGAAATAAATTTTTTGAATGTGTGGAAGGCGAAAAGACCAAATTTAGAGTTGTGATTTTCGCTCACCTCATAAAACGAAATAAAATGAGAAACTTTAGCGCTTTCTGTTGTAAATGTGTTTCCTTTCTTAAAGTGACGTGCCCATATAATTATACGTGGGCAGTGGCTCTGCGTACTTCAGCGTTCGCTTCCTCGTTTATAACACTTTATTGGTATCTCAGTGTGCTAGTGTGCGGGGAGGGCTAAGGTTTCCCCGATGTATCTGTTCTCATTTCTTCTTCTTGCCACGTGGAATTTTCTACGTGAGAAAAAGACATCAGCGACCACGCCCGGCCTCTCGCATCTAGACACACGACGGCTGCAACGCCCAGTCCGCCGTCCCACCGTGGCGATAACAATGCTGACCCCGTCAAAAGATGCGCTGTAACGGAACGAGGGACGTAATTTGGCAACGCCCGTCGAGCTGCACGGCTTGTTTAATGACTCGAACAGTGTGTCTCGAAAGCGTAAGGCTTCAGAAAGCTTTCTTTTTTTCGCGGAAGTTCTTTGAATATCTCCTCGTTTGTCCACCATAGTCCGCGGAAACGGATGAGCCAGTAACAACCGCAAGGTGTGTCCTTCTACTAAAGCAAAAACAAAAGAATCCATACGGAACTTGCGTAGAAAGTATGATTCGTGCTGTAAAGCATAGTTCCCCTGAAGGCAGGCCTTAGAAAACGGGGATTCCTCTATAAAAGCAATGGACAGGCAGAGTTACGCCTGGTAGCTTTCCCTTTTATGTTGTTTCTTTCACCGTTGGTATTATAATAAATATCTTGTGTGGTGTGCAAGTTTTTACACCTCATTTTTAATACATAATACTCTGATCGCAATATAAAGCAAGTGGTATTTCTAAAGCATTTGACGGCAAAGTGACGCTCTAAGTATTTCCATTTGCCATTATGCGCAGGACCGTTTCTGTTGTAGTCTAGTACCAATGCTCCTTGCGGTAAAGCTTCCCCAACAAAGGTAATAGTCTATAAAGGACACAGTTTCTTGATTAGGCTTTACAGAATGTATCGGACGAGCTTCCATACTGAGCCAGCCGGAAGACAGACTATCGCACACAGGTTAAAATCTATAAATATGGCCACCACGTGCTGCAAGACTCAAGTGGAGCCTCCTCATTTTTCTTTCGTCGAAACATTTTTTGCAAACCACTTGATCACATCACGACATCGCTTCAGCGGACTGCATCCGGAAGAAGCGTTTACTGCCTTTTCGATTACGGTAGGTTGAACTAACTGTGTATAGAGCATTGCCACCTCGACAGCGACAACGTCCATCACATGGGCGCGCATTTTGTGGAATTGCCAACTCTTAATAAGCATTCTATCTCACAGAGATGGATTACCCTTTTAACTAATGTAGTTGCAGTAATCCAATAGGCTGTCACGTTTCACCCTTGCAGTAAATAACCATCGTGGTGTGATTATTTTCTTCCAGATCCTCACTTACGGTGACTAAAATGGAAGCATGCGCTTGGAAGAGTAAAGTGTGGCACTCTATTTTGCTTTCGAGTAAACACTGTGTAAGCTAGCCTCCATCGCTTGGTACAGTCTACAATGTTGTTCGAGATGGAAGCGCAGGCAGCATAATTAAACACAAAGCTCCTCTACTAGACCGTCGAGCATTGGCTATTTCCAGTGGCTCAATAAAACAGAATATGATTAAGAAATTAATGGCATATTGTAACTCGAAAAATACGAACGTGTGCTGTAGTGGCACAGCCGCAGAGAAATAACCACCGGTTACAGCACGACTGTCCGCTTCCGATGCATCTACCTGACCACATTCTCCGCGTAAAATCCGAAATGGCAGAGTGAGACGCTCCTCAGGATTGTTCTAGAATGTAGGTTAGGCCGTTCCCAACAAGAGTGAACAGCTTCGTCACTTGTTTTGCTTGTACGTGCTTCCGAGTGTTGCTTTGCAAAGCGAACAAGGTCGACCGGCATCTGGTCTAGTTCACTTCCGCAAGCGTGCAGGGGCGGAAGAATGCGCTCTCTTCCTCGGCATCGTTACGCCTCCAGACAGGATGGGGCCACCCGCGACGACCTCTTTCGGGCCCACCCATTTGCGTCTCTATCTGCACGCGTGTGTCGGCAACCGGTGCGAAGGACGCTTCTTCCTGACACCGCAACCGCTGTGATGGGCACGTCTTCGCAGTGAAGAGCTCGTTGCTGCCCGTTAACAGGCAGTCGGCGCAATCATTTTCACTTTTCTCATTACGCATAGTATATTGTTCGCTTTTTTACTTTTTGATGGCTAAATGGTTTTCAAGACATTGCTAGCTGCGCAGGTCATTTCAAGGTTTTGCAATATGCAAAAGTCGTAAAATCATTTCAAATTACGGAAAACCGCTAACTGGCGAAATACAATGGGCCCCGCATAACTTTGGAGAAAGCTCCGCTGGCCTTGAGAAGTAATGTGTTTCAGCCGCACCTTCTGAATCATTGCACTACATTCCAGGCTTAATAACCGATTTTTTTTCCACGATGCTCTTTTTTTTTTTGGTTATGTGATGTGTCAGCTCACGTAATGCAAAAGTGTACTGAGTGGATCAGGTGTTCTGGATACAAACGAAAATAGCCTAAACATCCGTGGTTCCGCAGCTTTTATTGATTTAGATGCACGAGACATGTTAAATGACATGTGAACGCGTTGTTAACCCGCGCCCACCTTTCCTACTTTCATTTCCGGTGCTCCTATTTCTCAGCTCAGGACTATCGCCGCGTTTCGATAGAATCCTCCTCACTGGTGGTGAACCCTCCCATTGCACAGACGTTCTCATCGCTGTAGACAATGTGCAAGGGCATAATTTTGTTCTCCATAAAATAAATGAAATATCTTAGCACGCACATAAAATTTACGCCACAGCAGTAATTGTGCCCTTTGTCAGAATGATTTTGACGCTTATTTGTTTAAAGCGAATGACTGTTGTAATGTCCAAAAATACACCTAACAGACGCTTATTTTGCTATGACGGAGCAATAGCTACAAGATTTGGATGTCGCGAGTGCTAAGCGATGGTTAAACAAACAGATGTCAAGTTTACTTACGTGCGCTGACCACGTGATTCATCCCAGTATCTCTTTATTATGCTCACCAGGGTGCCTTCTTCTGCTAGCTGGTGTGATGTGTTAAGCATTGTTCGAATGGTCAAATTAACATACAAAAGAAGTGCAACACACACGTCCCAATGTTGTCCAAATCTCTTTTGTCTTTGTTGGCGCCATCCATTAATTATTAACTTAATAGTGCTGTCTTTTCCGCGGTTAGAAAGGGAAGATTAGCTGACAGATTTTCTAGATTTTGGGCACTGTAGCAAACTTTTCATTGGTTTGTAGTTCAAGAAATGTACATTCTCAGTGAACTAACGGAATAGGTGGTATATGGGATCGTTCCTATGTAGTTTCATGCGAAAGTAGGGCGAATTCTTTGCGCTCAATGTGACGTACTTATAATACGATAAGTGTCGGATATATAAACCTGTGGGATGTCGTGTCTAGCGAAGCACGATTCCCAACATAAAAAACGCAACAATCGTTTATTCGGTTAGCAGCAGCAGCGGGCGAGCATTCCGACGCTACGTTGGTCTGGGCAGCGAAGCAATGGGGATCTTCTGAGCTTGTCAGCTTGGTTTTGTAACCACCGCCTGTGACGTATGCCGCGGGTGACGCTACGTTGGCTTTGAGGCTTATCGGAATGCAGCGCATCGTGCAGCCGTGTCACGCAGGGCTGAATGATCGCGAGGCAGAGGCTGCGCGCAATTATGCGCAGATTGTGTTGCCACAAACCTATATTAGTGACCACACGGCGGTATAAGATATATGGGCGACCATATAGCGAAGCACACCATCTGCACTAGATATAGAAGCCCATTACCTGGTTTACCATACCCACAAATATAAATATGCGCCGTGGGGGTTAACGGAACCATCAGTACAGGAGCTGTAGTTCTCACGCATGAATCAGTTTGTGAGTAGAAATGGTGCCCATCAAGAAAAATCCCAATGCTGAACGGGTCGATTGAGACTCGCATGGGTTCTCTGTTTGCTTAGGTTCCGAGTCTCTGCCTACTGTGCAAGAAACATAATATCGAAGACGAGCCCTGTCGTTCCGCGCCAGACGACCAATAAATGAGGATACCGTCTGAGTTGAAATACAGCGATCACCCTCCTAGGCACCTTAACTACTTAGGCGCTGTGCAGCTAAGCTGGAGGAAGCTTGTTCGAGTCATGGCCGGCAATAAAGTGGGGACAAAATTGCAGATAAAAGCCGTATACTGAGATTTATGTGCACGTTGGCAAGCTTAGGTGAACGAAATAAACCACAGCATCTCACTATGACATGCCTCATCAAGTTATGTTGATTTTGGTATGCGAGAATAAGTAATCTAATTTTTAATGTATAAAAGCCGCATGGCTCTTGCCAAAGCAACCAGCGGCTGCGCTTCATGACAGTCTTTGAAAAGGGCAGCGTATGGTCTCGGGCCATCCAGAACTTCTGGGTTCTATCTCGGTGAGGGAGCTTTGACACGGACTATGGGATGTTATTATTAAGAGCTTGGAATTCGAGAAGACATGCTCTATCGGGAACGATGCAGGGCCCATTTATGGTACTCGCAACTTAGTAAAACTGTCCATCATAAAAGAGACCTCTTTGAAGGCATTCAAATCAGGTTCACTTTGTGAAAAATCCGGAGTAGGCACGCTCCGCCAGCTAATGTATGCATGTATTATATTGCTTGCCATTGCTCCTCGTCACTGCACGAAGCGTTCCAGTGGCCGCCAGCAACCGCCTACTCATCTGCTATTTTTTGCTGCAATGAGAAGCATCGAAACACAATTTCGAGGATTCTTCGTATTTCGGGTGATTTCTTGTGCGCTGCACGTACTGTTAAGGGACATGCATTTTCGCCTACATCGAAAAAGCGGCCGCCGCGGCCGGGATTCGATCCCGCGAACTTCGGGTCAGCAGTTGAGCAACGTACCCACTCGAACACCGTCGAGCCCGAACTGTGAGCGCTGTCTAATGTGTCATACATTAGCACATAAAGCATTTCGCGACTGTCCGCCCTTCATGTCACAGCAGATGACGGGGGCCTCTAGGCTGGTTGACATGGGACCGCAAGCTTTAGCTGAAAGCTGCATTTCCCCCCAAAACATGCGACTCTACAGTATTAAAGGGGCCCTGCAACAATTTTGGAAGTAGCCATGGAATGGCTTCACTAAGGGAGCCTATTGCCTCACGAATAGACTGCCTCAAAACTTCTTAGAATCCGTCCAGTACGAGCGCAGTTACAAACATCTGTCGCACGCTGTAATTGCTTTCTCTCTTCTCTCGGCCGACGAAAGCACTGGAAACTAAGCAGGGGGGAATGGCATGAGGGAAGAAGCAACGTCACACGCGCCTCGTGACCTTGAGCGCATTTTCTTTTTTTTTTTGTTCGAACGCGTGGCGTACATTCTGTGCACTCGCGCGCCACACGCCCGCGCGCTCGCGCGCGCGGGCATGTGGCGAGAAATTACGAGAAACCGCAAGAAACCGCCACTTGCCCGCGTACGCGCGCACGGGCAAGTGGCGGTTTCTCGCGGCGGTCGCAGTAGCTACCGAGCGAGCCTTGTTCATATCAGCCAATGGCGTGGAACCTGCCTGTGACACCGTAAGCATCCTTTTTCTCGAGAGAAGAGGAAGAGCTTTTAGCTGATTTTGCGAATGTATTGTAATTCCCATGCCGGTGTGCTGCGCTATAATGTTTGTATTGCGTGTTCTCCGGAGCCTCGAGTACCGATTGGCAGCGTTTTCTGACCATGCTGAAAAAAGTGTTGCAGGGCCCCTTTAAGGTGAAAGCCTTTAATGGCTCATACTCGCGGCGTCCGCCCGTCCGTGCCCTGGAACGGTGTTAGCAGTGACCTCTCCCCCTAACACTCTCTCGGCAATCACGTGATGGCACGGCGGCGCGCGCGGCAATGCTCCTTCGTCAGACGTCTCGTTGCAGCAGTCGGGTTAGTCGGATGACCATAGAGTAATATAAAAAAGGTTAAGAGAGGACACTCCCGTAGGCCCCTGCGGCTGATTTAGCTGATTTGGGTTCGCAGCGCACCAAACGGAAGTGGGGAATCCTAACAGCCGCCTCAGAGATCGGAAATTGCAAAAGAAAATTAAAAATGCCGATCTCAGAGGCCATTATTTAGTTATAGCTAAAATTACACGGCCCCCGAGACTACTTTTGTTAGCGTGATTGTCTCGGAGGTCACACACACACACATATATATATATATATATATATATAAAACAATGAAGTGCTAACAAACAAATATATATATATATATATATTTTTTAACGTGTTTTTGCATGCATAAGTAGCTTCGTGTAAGAGCGGCGAGCACACAATGCCATTGTTTATGCACACATGACATTCGTTGGGAGAGACAAAACATTTTATTTCAGGTCACATTCTCAATAAGCACATACAAAAGATGGGTGCACTGCACAATGCAAGACAGCTGCCACATGTTGAGAAATTGCACAGTAGGAATAAATAGGCGATATTTGGAAGATTCCCACAATACAATAAAAGTGCAGAAGACAGCATTAGCATCACAGAGGAAAAGGGGATTTCAGAATGAAAAGGGGGTGAGTTTTCAGAGTGAAAAGGGGCCACTCGATTTAAGCGAATTAAGAATATGTATGACCATCCAAACACTAACTAGCTGAACGGCAAAATAGTGCGAAAGATACGGACATACTTTGATAGTTAGCTAATGACAACCACAACTTCAAAATTACATCTTGGAAAGGTGCAAAGGGCTACCTGTCGTCTCGCGGAATCCTAAACCACTTAATACCACACTCTCTCCCTGTCCTGCCGTTGTTCTTGCACCACGCAGCGCAGCAGTGGCTGCCGTAGTACTCGACTCCGGACGGCATGACCTGGAAAAATTGAAAAAAGTTTACCGTATTTTCTCTGGCCTTCGCACAAATTGTCTCCGACGCACTTCTCAGCGCCCTTTCGCGAAAAACAGTCCCAAGCAGTTGCCGCAGTGAAAACAAAGCAACCTTCGGTGCATGAACTACTGAGGCAGTATTTAACGAGAATATTACGTCGTAGCCACGGCCAACGAACACTGTTCTCATTTCTCACGTTCTCTCTAATTCGGCTCTTAACATAGGCGTCAAGCAAACTGCGAATACCACAAATAACGATTCTAAGCGTAACTGCACTCTTTCATACATTTGCACACCCATGCAGTGAATTAGAACTGCGTGTAACGGCATTTTATGCACACAAAAAAACCTTACGACGCAAGCGGCGACTCATTTTTGGCGCCAAGAAACGATTTCTTCACTAACGTGCTGCGCAGCATTTCAAGTTGCTATTTCTTAATGCAAAGCAATTCACGAGCATCATACGCGAAGCGTGAAGCACAAAGAAGCTTTCGGCGCTAAAACACAAAGTGCGTCAAATGTCAACTTAAAGCTGTAGCGACAAATACATTGCAAAGTAATGAAGGGAAAAAAGAACCTAATGAAGGCGTTCTTACCAAGCAGCCGAAGAGCAGAGTGACTTCCCGGCAGACGATCAGGTAGAGCCAATTTTGTATGCGTTGCCGCTCATGCCGCGTCGTCTTGCCATGCCGGCAATCCTGACCATATATGGTCATGACAGCTACCAATCGATGATTTCGAACTGTCCAATCGCAGACGATAAAGACGGATTTAGAGCCGCACTGCGAGCCAGCGGAAGCCACTGCCGCAGCCACATAGTCCGACAAAGACAAGTAGATGTATCGTGAACCAGAAAAGGTACTGCAGTAGATAACCCCTAGTACGCGCGTTCTCTTGGAAACAGGGAGTGACGTCCTGCCGTCTAACGGCTGGCGAGAAGCTGCGTAGCTCCGCCGCTTATAGGCTCGTGTGTCCACTCTTGTCATTCTCTCTTACTCTATGGGATGACTCCCAATAGCCCGCTGATGCTCCAAAGAGGCATAGGCAGTCGATTGGCATAGCGGTGGCATAGGCAGTCGAATGGCCCCAGGCTTTCGCCGAACACACTCTGGAATTTACAAAGTGTCCTTCAACTATTACCAAATGCTACGAGGGCATTTTTAGAATATGAATGCACTGTATCCTAGACGTTTGATAAACCGATGCGTGAAAATGCGGATTATTTCACTCTCCGACCACGCTATTACAGCGAAAGCTGTTATGAGATCACTTCACCGGCCGTTTTTGGCGCCGTAGTTTTCCGCCGCCGCCGCCGCCGGTGTCCGTAACCGGTATCGATCGAAATAAGAAAAAAAAACGAAATAAGAAAAAATTTCAAGGATGGAACGAGGTTCGAACCTGGGCCCTCTGCGTGGGAGCCCAGTATTCAACCTCTGAGCCACGCCGGTGCTTGAAACTGCTTTGCAAAAAGGTCCTATACAGGCTTCATGTCGGGAAGGAACCACATTAGCATATGCAATATAGCGTGGTAGAAGAGTAAAATAAGCACCAAGCGTCGCACAACGCGAATTCTGTAACCAGGCGTCACACAAAGCGAATTGCGCAACGAGTAGGTTGTTGAATGCTTCCAACCAAGGAGGTTTAAACCTCCTTGCTTCCAACCCATTACAGGGCTCTGCCATAATTCTTCGTCGTCATCAGGCACAGCATCAACAAAGTGCGCACAATGCCTTACATGCGTTTAGCAGGTACTACGGCTCTCCGTAAAATGACGAAAAATGGCACAGTGCCTGCTGCCCTACTTCTCAAAAATTACAATGATTTATAGCGTAGTGGGTTCCTCGCAAGTGCACTTGTATTGGTTGCCAAGGAAGCCCATAAGTGCATGATCCATTTCCTCGGGGTCTAAGTAAAATTACAATGACTTAGAGCGTAGTGGGTTCCTGGCAAGTGCCAAGGAAGCCCATAAGCGCATGATTCATTTCCTCGGGGTCTCAGTAAAGTTCTTCGCCCCCCCCCCCCCCCCCGCCTCTCTCCCACGTCAACGTATGTTATACACCATGAGGGGAGAGAGAAATAGCGACCGGGCGTCACCCAATGCAAACTACATAACTCGTGGGCCGTTTAAAGCTTCCAACCAATTACAAAGGGCTTAGCCATAATTCTTCATCGTCATCAGTCGTCGCGTCAACAAAGTGCACATAATGCCTTACAGACGTGTAGCTGGTGCCTCGCTTCTCCGCAGAATGACAAATAATGGCTTAGTAGGTTCTTCCCAACTTCACAAAAATTGTGATTTATGGCGTAGTGGGCACCTTTCTAGTGTACTTGTATTGTAGCCCCAAGAGAGCTTACAGCGGGCTCTAGAAACGCCGCTCTTCCAGCTTTCGCTGTGACTGTGCTGCGGTTTCAGCGCAGGCCTGGCGTCTTTTTTAACATACGTGCTCGTGATAAAGAGACAGAGAGAGAGAGAACTTTATTGAGACGCTGACGAAATGGGTCATCGGGGCCTTATGGGCTTCCATGGCAAACCAATAGAAGTGCACTTGCGAGGCATCCACTACGCTATAAATCATCATAATTTTTGGGAAGTAGGTAAGCAGCCGCTGTGCCGTTTTTCTTCATTCTGCGGAGCACCACGGTACCCACTAAACATCTGTAAGGCATTATATGCACTTTGATGATGCTGTGCCTGATGACGACGATGAATTATAGCAGATCCATTTGTAATAGTTTGGAAGCATTCAACAACCAACTCATTGAGCAATTCACATTATGTGACGCCTGGTTACAGAATTCTCGTTGTGTGACGCCTGGTTGGTATTTTACTATTCTACCACGCTATATTACATATGTTAATGCGGTTCCTTCGCGACATGAAGCACCTCAGAGGGTCATTTTTCAAAGCACTTTCAAGCACTGGCATGACGCTGAGGTAGAATACTGGGGCTCCCACGTAGAGCACCATATAGGTTTGAACCCCGTTCTAGCCTAGATATTTTTTCTTCTTAAATGTCAAACATTTCTTAGCGAACCTTGGCTACTTTGAGCGTTTCTATCTACGTATATATCTATCTATCTAGCCGCCTACGTGTGGGTGCTCTCATGATCGCCTCCTTAACTTGGTGTAGTCCGAAATTGGCATGGTAGGGTAAGAGGATTTGATGAGTATGACTGTCGGATCATAGCATGAATAACGTGAGAGTCCTGTCGAGTGCATCGCCAAACAATTTCCTCCAGACACGTGTGGCACATACCAGTTTACCACGTGCCGCGGTGTACGGGTATGCGCCACAGGTGATTGACAGTTTATATCTGCCCAGGAACGGCGAGAGCAGACATTGTTAATTTAAATGCGATAGTGTTAAGAAAAACCCGACGTCGGCAGCGTTGACCCGACGAATGGAAAGAATAACAATTAGGATCCCAGGGGGAAGCGAACCCAAGCATACTGCGCTGCAATAAGCTATTCTACCACAGAGCCACGCCAGGTCTATAAAGTGGTTTGGAAAAAAACGCCAGGCCTGCGCTGAAATCGCAGCACAGTCACAGCGAAAGCTGGAAAAGCGGCGTTTCTAGAGCCCGTTCTAAGCTCCCTTGGGGCTGCTAACACAAGTTCACTAGAAAGGTACCCACTACGCCATAAATCACAATTTCTGTGAATTTGGGAAGCACCTACTAAGCCGTTATTCGTCATTCTGCGGGGAAGCGAGGCACCAGCTACACGTCTGCAAGGCATTCTGTGCACTTTGTTGACGCGACGACTGATGACGATGAAGAATTATGGCTCAGCCCTTTGTAATGGGTTGGAAGCTTTAAACGGCCCACCAGTTATGTAATTTGCATTGGGTGACGCCCGATCGCTATTTCCCTCTCCCGTCATGCTGTATAACATACCTTGACGTGGGAGAGAGACGGGGGGGGGGGGGGGCGAAGAACTTTACTGAGACCCCGAGGAAATGGATCATGCGCATATGGGCTTGCTTGGCAACCAATACAAGTGCACTTGCGAGGAACCCACCACGCAATAAAAAATTGTAATTTTTGAGAAGTAGGGCAGCAGGCACTGTGCCATTTTTCGTCATTCTGCGGAGAGCCGTCGTACCTGCTAAACGCATGTAAGACATTATGCGCACTTTGTTGATGCTGTGCCTGACGACGATGAAGAATTATAGCATATTCCTTTGTAATGGGTTGGAAGCATTCAACAACCTACTCGCTGCGCAATTCGCATTGTGTGATGCCTTGTTACAGAATTCGCGTTGTGCGACGCTTGGTGCTTATTTTACTCTTCTATCACGCTACACTGCATATGCTAATGTGGTTCCTTCCCGACATGAAGCCTGTATAGGACCTTTTTGCAAAGCAGTTTCGAGCACCGACATGGCTCAGAGGTTGAATACTGGGCTCCCACGCAGAGGGCCCAGGTTCGAACCTCGTTCCATCCTGGAATTTTTTTCTTGTTTCGTTTTTTTTCTTATTTCGAGCGATAGTGGTTACGGACACCGGCGGCAGCGGCGGCGGCGGCGGACAACTACGGCGCCAAAAACAGCCGGTGAAATGATCTCATAACAGCTTTCGCTGTAAAACAGCATATGCAGGCGTAATGTCGGTGCAAAGTCGGTGGTTCCAGTGTTGGCTTCGCTTTTATAACAGTGTAATAATCATTACATTTGTATTCCTATGATTCTGCAAGCTATATTGAAGCATTGCTCGACCCCGGAGGAATGCATTAACGAAAGGTACGTATGATATTCAAGTGATTGCGCCATAATGTACACTTAGTTTCGATAATACAGACGTATGTACTCTAACGCGAGGGCTGACGTTACGTTGCACCATAAGTTACCCTTTAGACGTCACTGTTGTCGTCGTCGACGTGCCTGGAAAGCCCTTACCAGAAATCACTACCAGAAATCTTGCTGTCGCGGGAGTTTTGAAAATTTGTTCGCTGTCGAGAAGGGGCAAATGCATGGAACTCTATGTACGTGCGCCGCCCACGCCAGATTTATTTGTTGGTGCAGAATTTCGTTCTTGAGGGCTTTTGTGATTCAGGGCTTGAACTGTATTCGCTAAGGAACTTTTGCTAAAACGGCTCTATTGTGTCGCTGTTGTATTTAGAAATCCCATTCCAGATCACAGAGGCGTATACATGTTGGGGAATACATATTGCGGTGTAAATTAGCGTAATGGTATAAGAGGGCTCAATTCTCTAGACAGTCTGAAAATAACGCTGAGAGAACGAATACCCCGCAAGGCAACGTGCTTACTGTGAGCAGAGAAGTCCAACGTGCTCTCAGACACAACACCGCGATCAATGATTTTACAAACATTAGATAGTGATATAAAATAACGAAGTAAGAAAATGTCACGTTAGTAGTTTAACGAGCCAAACTCATAACTTTGGAGCCAGTAGTATTTAGCGAGAGTTATTTCCTCTTGCATAATTCAGAAAAAAGAAAGCAAGTCAGACTGCAGCCGGCGACAGTCGCTAACAGAATGAATTTCCTGAAATATTTTGATGTCATCGGCATATAGAACGAAGCAAGAATTCCGAACGCCGTAAGCAACGCCATTAAAAAATAAAATGGCTGTGGGTTAACTCATCACGACGAAAAGGTATGTTTCGCTTTGTTTTGCAAGGACCATGCACACAGGCGCGGCTGCAGTAGCTTCGATCTCGGCGCCGTTCTGCGCTCGGTAAGCACCTCTACGTAACCTGCTAATCTGGCCTCCCTTTTGTCCGGTGCTGCGCCAGGCAAGTTTACATTTGCTTGAGATTACGGAGCTTGCCATCTAGCTATATCTGCTGGATGATTAGATTAAACCCGTCGCTTACGCTGAAGCAGACCAACCAACAGCCCAGCTGGTACGCTATCCATGACGAGACTGAGTGACCAGGAGCCAGCGATGCAGCCATTCAAGGGCCCCTAAACATTCCAGAGGTTTTAGTGTAGTTTAGCCGTTGCAATTGTGCACCAGTTTATAGCGAACGCTAGCGGAGTTACATGCGTTTGATTATCAAAGCGCAGCCCTTACTCAATTTGCTTTTTCTTTCACTACACTCAGTCAGCTCGTCCCTCCACACCTCCTAGTGCTCCTCTTTGCAGTGCGAGATAAAAGAGCAGAGAGCGCGCACATTTGCTGGCAAGCAGCTTCTTGCTCGCCCACTCCACAGCGCCTCTTGCTAACGACACTAGCTAATCGGCCCGAGGTGACGTCACCGCCACTGGGGACAGCGAAAAGGCATGAACAGGAGTACGCGAGTGTTTGCCGGTGGTTACCTTCGGGTAGTCAAGTGGCACCGCAGCGGCGAAACTCTGAGAGAGCGCAGCTACGATGCCTCTCTACAGCGGAGCACGTGTCGTGACATGGCGGCTCGCGCACCTGTGCTCCGGTGCCTCGCACTCCGCTGGCTGAAGGCCATTGCGACACGATGAATTACCTTGCAAGACATGGCGTGGCCAATCAATCGTTCTAAAATGAACGGGATAGAGAAAAAAATTTTTACCGCCAAGATTTTCAGTCAAATTAATACATTGGGCGCTGACATCGACAGACACAACTTACATTTTAAGCAGAAACTAAAGGAAGCTAATGCATTTTTCAACGAAGTGCTTCGTCTAGCGGCCGCGCTGTGAATTACAGGAGGTGACGTTTGGTGACGTTGCATGCACCGGAAAGGGGCATGGCCACAATGCCTGCCATCGTCCGCGTCTTTTAACCCGCTCAGCTGCCAGAACGGATCTCAGAACCACTACGAACGGCCCCGACAGCGAACAATGCTCCCGGTTAGGGCAAAGCCCCTAAATGGTGGGACATGCCTTAGAGCCCTTGCGGTAAGGTGAGAGTGAGGTGCAAAAGAGAGGTGAAGAAAGGAAAGGGGAGGACAGGAACATGTGCACCCTACATGGGTCGTGGTTAATGTGACGTCACAGCTCGCGCTGGCGTGCAGCCGCCGCGCGCTCTGCAATTTATCAACAACGCAGCCAACTGTTCCAAAATACGTGAAATAAACTCTGTATGAGCAGTCACGTCTTCCTCGCAGAATATCGATGTTTTCGTCAGTTTTTCCATTTTTTATTCAGCGTCCTTTTAACAGACAAGTGGGCCGAACACTTACTGTTCAAGGATCCCGCTAGTTGTCAATATAAAGCCGACGTTTGGCCACTTGGGCAGCAGAAAGGGATCTATTAGGAATATAATTACGCAGGAGGTTCACAACTGAATTAGTTTCTCAAGCAGCATCGAGTGGCTGAACACACCAAAAGCCTTGCTAAGGTCACAGTAATTGTCAACCAGACCTGTCCGAACCTGCGGAGACATCAGTCATGAAACTAGCAATATTTCTAACAGTCGAGCGGCCAGTGAAAAATCAGCGTTCATTCGGAATTAATGACATTTTCACAACAAAATAGACCACGTTGTGTATTTCCAGCACAAAGATATTTGATACGACACAGAGAAGAGAAATCGGGTGATAATTCGAGACTGCAGTTTTAGAGCTTAGGCTTAAACGCAGGAAAACACGAGCAGTTTTTCACATGCTATTCGCCGCGAGATCGGGCTACAGGTGGCAGCACCGTCGCCGCTTTAGTGTGGATAGGCGGTTGTCGGCGCGTATACAAACGCACACAACAGCGCTTCGTTGTGAGCGATATGACCCGATTTCCGGCAAACAAAATGCGTTGACTGCAGCTTTCTGGTAATATGTGCGCTCTTGAATCCCGAAATAATGCACGAAGCGCGCCGAACGTTACTATTACTTATGAAAGAAGCGCATTCTGCCAACGAACGCTCGCCTTCTGCAACAGTCGCCGTTTTTGCAATAGAGGACGTTTTCTTGTTGTTTTATTTGTACATGTTTAGCTTACGTTCCACCCACTACGCACTGCTGTAGTGCGACTGATTTAAGTATTTATTTGTTGTTCATCTGGATACCCCTTAAGAAAAAAAAAAGCCCGTATTCATGCACGATGAGTTCAAATAGCACTATGTGCACTGCGTGCTCAAATATTCATCCGCATTTCTTATTCAGTTCTCCATGAAATGTAGGACAGTTGATACGCTTACTGAGGAAAGCTACGTGGCTGACAGCACTTTAGCGCTACGGAGACGTTTAACACGCACACGCTTGTTTTTATTCCAGTAACAGCACACAAAGGTAACTGTACAGCACAGAACTTTCTGTGATTGATTACTTGCACGACAGCAATGGAACAAAGGCCCAGTTATTTCACGGGACCAAAGTACGTTTTTTCATGCGAATAATGTCGGCTGCGCCTTCCGTCAATCTACTATAACAACGCAACACAAACGCTCAAGATAATGTAAAGAAGATGTGGTTTCGCGTGAGATTACTACGACATAAATGCAAAGTACGCCGCTTGGATTAATTTTGACCATAAGGGCTCTTTAACGCGTACCTCAATTTAAGTACTCGGGTGTCTTTGTATACATTTTGCCACAAGTTATAACTGTGCAAGGCAACTCAGTTTTGTGATTTCCGTGTCATTCCATTTTCTGTTCCGTTTAGGGGACAATTTAAGTACCGAAGTGTCAGACGTGACTTGGGAGAAATATTTCTCTGTAGTGGGACCAGGACCGTACAAAACTAAAGCTCATCGCGTAACCTATAAACGACAGTCCCGAAGTTATACACCTAACGACAACGCGCAAGTGCATGAGAGCCTTTTTTTTTACCATCGATCCACTGAAAGGCAATATCATCATGAAATTTAATACTTCTCATCTTTAGGACAACGCCAAGTGCACTTTGCAATGCGCTTGGATCACAGAGCGGCACCATAACTGATATGACTTTCTTGAATGGAGGGTACGTCGAATACACACAGCACTCTCGACAAGTGCACACACTGATTTTATTACGGTACATATACGGTACATATTACGGTACATATCAAGGCCACTGCTTCTTACATCGTGTTAGGCATACGTACGGGTGGTTAAAGTTGCACTAACGCAACGGAACAAACCGCCTTTTGAGGACCTGCATGACGTACGCGCACATGCAAACACAACGTGGCTAGCAGACGACGCATGGAGCAATCCACACTAGGCGCGGTTCAGCCAGAAGCCGCCAGGTGGCGACTCCACTCTATCTCGCGGCCAATAGGCACCGTGGAAGTATTAAGAGAGTTATTTTTGTTCACCTCTCTGCCTTTACTCCTCGTTTCTCTCTCTCTCTCTCTCTCTCTCTCAGACAGTTATTAAATATAGCAGTCTCTACTGGGGCCACCCATATAGTGTCATTAGCTTTTAAAACTGTGGAGGGGATGCCGTATGGGGGCGTGGTGAGGATGGTTTCAAGCCATTAACACAATCGCAGAAGAACTGCTCATCTAGCCGCACACCAACTAGATGAAGTAACAGGCTTGACCTATTGACCGAAATAAGTTTTGTTGTCCGAGTCTTTATAAACGGATGAGATATGCGTTGCAAAACAGTCAGTGGCCATCTTCAATTTTTGGGCTTCTGGCAGATCGCTGCCAGCCAGAGCCATAGACAGAGGTCAGCCAGCTAGTTCCGGTCGTGACAGCAAACAACGTCGTGGTCACGTGTGTTTCAATCCCGAGGCAACCCGAAGATGACCGCAGATTGCTAAATCGAAGGCTGGGACAGCCAGCGTAAACGTAAACAAAGGCTATCGCCGTGGCAGCAAACGGCACTTTGCGCCGCGTGAGCATCGGTTTTGTGTAGCGTTAGCTACACTTGCAAAGCCGGAGCCGATTTCGCGTGGATGGTCATGAGCCGTGCTGCGCATGCGCGAGGATCAGTGATGTCACACAGCTGGGTCACCGGAGCTGGCATCTCTCGCGCTCTCCGACACCGCCGCGCGCGGCTCGCCTGTGCTGGTCTGCGCGTTCGGGAGGAGTGGCGTCGTAGGCCCGGCAGACGCGCTGGCGGCGGCGCGCGCTGACTGTGCCACCGCCGCGCGCGGCTCGCCGCTGCTGGTCTGCGCCGCCTTGAAAAGGAGTGATGTCGTAGCCAAAGACACAGTGGCGGCTGCGCGCGCGCAGGCATTCGCCTTCGCTGTGCAGTCGCCGTCTGACACTGCGCTGGAGCGGCTTGATAGCGCCTCTGACTGACGTTTGCAGGTGGGTAACGCCATGGAGAAGGAGAGCGCAAATGCTGCTCGACGGCGCAGATGATCCCAGAAGATTATCTCATTGGATCCCGTTGTGGTTGCCTGGCAATTAGCGGTCCAGCGTACGAAGAATGAACAGAAGAAGGCTAATAATTCTAGACAATCTGGAAAGCTATGAATATTCAGCTGAATTTTTGCTAACTTTACGTATATTCTGGCATAGCCGAGCTAAGCCACTGTCAATTTTGTTTCTGCATTTCCGGCAAGGAAGTATGTGGCTAGCTTTTCCGAGGAGCTGATGTGATATTCTCGAGCCTAAGCATTTGAGAAATGATGACGTACGTTCGAAAGATCACGCGTGACTCGGCTCATCCGTGAACAAAGCAGCCAGCCGGCGCACGACTGCTCGAGAACGATGCAAGGTGAACTGCCGCACCGCTAGCGGTTTAACAAGCTCACCTCTGCGTAGAACATGCAACAAACACTGTACAACACTACGCGAAATCTCGCAAAAGTGCTCGTGTCCCCAAAAGAGCTCGATTAACACAATCTGCTCGCGGCTGTCGCATACAACGTTGCACACACGCATTGGTGAGCTTGCCATCTGTATTAACTTGAGATATGCGGCGGTATCGGCACCAAGACAGCGCGTTAAAGCAAAATAAAGTTCTTTGTCAGGCGACGTGAGTCGTCTCGGCTGATGATGCTTGGGTCTCTCTTTCAGTCCTACAAACCAGTTCCAAAAATCCGTTGTAGCACAGCCATAGGCGTACGCAGGGTTCCCCATCAGGGGGGGGGGGGGGGAGGCGAAGGTTCATCGCAGCGCCCGTCCCCCTATTAAGTCAATGTATGAGGCAGATTTTGCGCCCCCCCCCCCCTTAGGTGACTAGAGGGGTCACTCTATGGCGCAGATTTTGCGCCTTCCCACTTAGGTGACTAGGGGAGTGGGCGCCTCCCCCCTGTCCCACCCGTGCACACGACTATGAGCACAGCCCTTTTTTGAGCTAGTTAGTAATAATCATACATACTGCATAGCATAATTACAAAGTGAAAAAAGACAAATCTGAAGTTGAAATAAGCAGCGAAAGGATGTATGCATTTCTGAATTCGTCTCCGTTTTTTCACGTCGACGCGTCGTATCAGATACACTGGCGCGTAGATGGAAGTAAGCTCGCGCGCCGTCCGCGACCAACGAGCGCCAGACTCTAGCGGTCTCTGTTAAACAATCAGTATATTCTATCAAAATCGAAGACCTGGTTAGAATAGGTAAGTTCCGAAGGGCTTCACGCGCGCAAACATATACGACAGAGCGAAATAGCTTCATCACAATCGTCTTCGCTAAATGCACAGAAAGCAGACACCACACCCTAAAGGAACACTCCTACAAAAAAAGTCACAGTTTCGCCTCAACGTCGAAGCAATGAATGCGGTAGCAATAAATTGGAATGTAACACGAAGAACAGAAAGCAGCTCGAAATTGCCAGCGCGTCGCACGAGCCCAAAGGACGCGCGAAAAGAACGCACACAGGACGAGCGCGAACTATCATGCGTCACAGCTCGACACTTGAAGCGCACTGCTCAAACATAAAGCAGGACGCACGAAACGAACGAACAGGTACACATAGGACGAACGCGAACTAACTGCCACAGTTGTTACTTCTGGTTGAACAGCGCGCTCCTTTCGCAAACGCGACCGCTGCAGCGAGCGAAGTGACATTCGTACGCTCTGTGACTTCAGCGCGGACATCTCGGGGAAAGCACAAGACATACAACCCCTCGCTCGAGTCCCCCGGCCGCCCCCTTCTTTCCTCGAGATAAGCGCACAAAGGCGACCACGCCCTGTAGGGCGCAGAGCAACGGCGTTCGCGGGAGTGGGGAGACGATGTTTAAAGCGCGCCACGTGCGCACATCGGGCCACCTATGTGGTGAATAAGAAAGCATGCTGAAGTAATTGGTGCATATAAATAGCTCGCCATCAGCAGGCTGAAAGACGGTAGTGTTCATGGCCTAACCGTCGAACGCCGCGCGCTGGGAAGTGAGGGGGCGGCAGTTCGATTCCACGCGTCGGAAAATTTTTCGGAATTATTTTTCTTTGTGGCTTTTATATATATATATATATATATATATATATATATATATATATATATATATATATATATATATATATATGTACGGTGCATGACGGCGGCGACGGGGACGGCAAAAATCAGCTGAGACTGTCCATATAATTGATATCGCAATAAAATACACTCGAAAGGCTCCTCCATGTGTGCGTACGAACGTGTACATAGCTTTGAGATATGTGCACGAGGCAGTCAGCAGGCAACAGTTCGCCGTGTTTTTCACGGAAGGAAGCTTCACGGGGCACTTAAAGTAAGCAAAGCAATAAAAATCAGCTTGAAATGTTCGCCGCCACTCGTAATAGCACCATCTCGTATGGCGGAATGGGCTTTAGAAGATAACCACAAGCGTATTGACAAGCGAAGGTCTAGTCCAAGCTCCCGCATTGCGATCCGCCGAGTCCTCACAAAGATGGCGGCGAGCGTGCATCATCCCTTTTCGGCGTAGCTAGCCCGAAACCTTCCAGAGAGCTTCCAGGACAAATTGTCCTGGAGGCTCCTGGCAACCCGCGGGAAACCAGAGCCGCCGAGTCCAAGAAAAACGAACGCCGGCCGGATGTGCCCCACGCAGTGGGCGGAGGGACCAGAGAAAAGCGAACGAACTGTGACTGGCTCTTGCAGCCCGCGGGTAGTCAGAAGTGGAAAATTGAAGTGCCCCTGTGATGGCTTGGACCTCTACTACAGTTGAGTCTGGATCTCTAAAGGACTGTTCCGTTTTGCTAGACCGTTTTGCATATATTCTTCCGAAACTTAGCCGGCTAGACAGAGACACTTTATTATACGAATGAAATGGAGAGCTGTGATCCTGCTTAAAAAGACGTTTCCAGTGAGTTTGCAAAGAAAGGAAAAAACGCGAAATTCTTCCTGGGCTGACTAGACGGAAAACGTTTACACTTTTCCCGTGCGCGACCTTTATGCTGTAGTGAAATTTTCAGCTCAGATAGGAAGCAATGGATATATTTAGGGTATGCCGGTGGGTATTGCAGAACGAAATTGCACATACTGCTCAAGATATGGTATTTTACCGGCGTAACTAACAATAATTAGGAAAATAATTATCAATAAAATTGGTCAACGTACGTAAGACAACTGTAAGGTTTTCGTGCTTGCGCACACAGTTAAAAGTTTACTAATAATAAGCGATACATTAACGACCGTCGACGGAAAAAATTACTGAAGAAACAGTGCAAGAATGCAATATCAAAATTGAAGGAAGGAGGGTAAAATTTCAATAACACAACACGAGAAATATAGAAGGACAATGATAATTAAAATCAATAACAACGGGCAAGGTAGGCTTAAAGACAAAATCGAAAATGATGTGTATAATGTGCGGCACTGTTAAAACAGCGCGATACTCGGAGGAAAGCAAAAAGCATAAACTACTGAAAACAGCGAGAGCAAGAAAAGAAGCATTAAAAGACTTTCTAAGCTGTGGACAGCTTTGGCTGAGGCACATGAAACGACCCTCTGGTTATCTCACGAGGAGTTCGAATATGATACTATTCTGCAGTTCAAGGGATTACAACACCGGGAACAAGTTCTTAAACAAACAGTATAACAATAACCTTCATTTCTCGTATTCATGTAAATGTAAAAAAACTAATAAGAAACTGCAATCAGTTCAGCAAGAGGAACGTCAGTGCGTGTACTTTTTATAACCCCGTGGAAAAGGAGAGATAGAAAACAACCCAAGAGTGTGCGAAATAAAGCGATAATATACTAATATAAATAAAGCGGTAACCTGAATTATCACTACCATAATATTTATGCTCGCGTCTTCATTTACAGCTCGAAAAGAAAAGCCCGAGAAATGTCTTCTAAGAGTCATGAAAAAAAAAAAAATTACGTCCTCGCTAAGTGCCTTTACTGGTAGACACCAACAACAGAAGCCCGCCGGGACGCTTTAGGAGCGACCCTAGCAAATCAAGTTGTATTTTTCAAGATGACTTCTGAAACTATTTCGCAAGGCTTGCAGTTTTCGCGATACTCATTTCCCGAAAAGTAAATGCCTTCCATTTTCAAGATGTCCCCTGTACTTTCGTAACTTCGAGTGTCAGGGCAGAAGCCGATTATGCAAACCCACATTTTTTCGGATTTTCTCGCTTGCTTGCTTGCTTGCGCCGCCTGACTGAATGAAGACCGTGTCATCAGTTAACAACGTCGTGTCCACAGAAAGTAGAAAGCAAGAATGTGTTGCTCCGACTGCCGTTTATTCCGAATGGCTACGCTGATGGAAAGGCAAACAAGCGCCGCCTCGCTTTTTCACTTTACGCGGGCGGCATTGGTTGCGTCAAGTTACGCGAGAAGCGGTATATAAGGGATGAGGCCACCATGCCAACAGTGACTTACGTAAGCTCGACGCTCACTGTGTCTCGTGATTCACTTGCGCGTCGTGACTTTGCGAGCTCCTCGAGAAAGGGATACCATGATGAAGGTAAATATTGCAGTTCATCAGGCAAGTTACAGTTCTGAATTTTATTGCATACTTTTAACTCAGAATTTTAGCCCTGCTATAGAACTTGCGCTGATTAATGGAGCAGTACCAGCAAAACTCGGAACTGGTTTATTACACATAAAGTAAACCACACGGATAACGCATATTCAGGGACAGCTGCAGTAAAATACTAAAGAGGGATCCTCCCATCATTTCCGATTCAAACACTCTTCTTTAATTAATGGCTTTCAGGTCTCAAAATAAAAAATCCTGTTATCCACTGTATCATATTTAGAAATGTAAAGTTCCACAAGTACAGCGTCGTTCGTGTTGACGCCGGCGGTCACTTTTCTCATTTGATGAAGCATGTAGGGCTTTCGCCTTAAGATATAACTGTTCTATTGAACCACAGCCACCAATTCCATACCAGGCTACCGAAGCGTTTATACAAATTGCTGTTTATGATATCTCCTGCTTAATTTTAATTGATGACGCACCTTTATGTCCGCTCTATCATATTAAATACTTAGCTTAACCCATTCGTTTCCTTTCATATATTTCGCTTTTTATCGGGGCTTTCGAGCCATTCGCACCGGCTCCTGAAAGAGTGGTCTGAAGGATAACGAAGAACGACATTCGGTACCCGCGCCACTAATAGAAGGTCAGCCTACTATGTTCTAAAGAAATTCAACGTAATGCATCTTCCATTACCGTGTCATTTAAATAAATCTCCTATTATTCCGGGCATTTTTACGGCGACATATTAAATTCCTTCGACAGCACACACAAGACCATCATGGAATTGATCGCTTAATGGAAGTAGGGAACATGTACGTGATACTTAGAATACGTTTTCTACGATGTTCCTGTTGCTGTCGTTTGTTTCTTTAAGATCATGCATTACAAAGGAACAGACTCAAGCCAAAGTAGCACTCGGTACTTCATACACAGTTCGTATCATATCTGCTGCAGCATCGCTTCGTTGTGCCACGACTTTCATTTGTGACTAATGGGTGTGGTAGGTCTAGCACGCTTATGACTGCGCGAGAGATGGGAGACTAAGCATATTAGATGCGAAGTATCTTATGGCGGAGTTTAATCTGGTGGTGGTGGTGGTGGTGGTGGTGGTGGTGTGCGGTGTGACCACCCTTACTGCGCATGCGGATACCCTCTCCACTCACCCTCCCCCTCTCCCCTCTCCCCCTCTCCAATTTCCCTCTCCGCACCCCCTCTCCACTTCCCTTCTCCCCTCCACATTTCCACTCTTCCTCTGAAACGCGGGCTAGACATGCCGAAATTCTCTCCTGCGCAACGCCGCGATGAGCACCATTGCATGCGCGTCCCCTCCCACTCTCTCTCCTCTCCTACACTGCCCCCCTCTCGCACGCCTGCCGACCGCATTCCTCGCTCGCCCTGTGAGAATTAACGGCCAGGCTAGAGGGAAGACAAGACGCGCGTAGCGTCCCTCTTCGCGTTCCACGATGCGAGGTCGGTAGCATGCCCAAAGAACGCCAACGGAACGCGATCGTGCAAGTGCTCCGGCTTCGCAACGCCTCATGGTCCCCTTTAGCGCGAAATGGTGTAATTTTACTTTAAAAAATACCAAGTGCCTTGTCTTGGCTACATTTTCGTGGTCTTTTGATTTCATTGTTCTGTTCAGTATAGTGCGAATCCGCTGTGGGCCTCATGTTACAAATAGAAGTAAGTTTGAAGCTATCGTGAACCTTTGCCACAACTGAAAATTGGCGCTCGGGCGCAAGTGCGAAATGGTGGTCGAAAGTTTTTCGCTGCTCTGGATTCTATAAAAACGCAAACTGGCATTCGTTCCTTTCTGATTGAGCGATGGCTGTTTTATCCCCATTCAAGTCCATCCTGCTCCTCAGCGTGGCGTCCTCCGTCTTCGCTGAGAACCGCTATGCAGCGGCAGGTGGACGCTTCTCAGGACCTGTTTTCACAGGAGCTGCTGGTGCAGGAAGAGCTGCTGCAGGCCCTTTATTAGTACGTCCTTGCTTTTTACGTTGGAACCTTAGCGTAGCACGACTAAGCTTAACTCACTTGTATCATATGCTATCTTCTGTCGTATCTGATAATATGCTGCAATACAAATAATGCATTCAGTGTTTCTTTTAGTGAGCCTGCTTCATGTTCAAGTGGCACCCGCGGTGCTCGCAATAAACTATCTTTGAAGACCTCGAAATACAGGCAGACCGCTTAATTTTTCTTTTGAGAACAATAACACGGCCGGATCAGTAGAAATATGCAGCAATATGCACAAATTTACACATACCCATCTTTATGCAGATGGGTATGTGTAATGTTGTGTCAGAATAAGGCAGCGCTTTACTCGCTAAAAAGTACTAATATAAAAAAATATGACACGCACATCTTCGAAGTACGAGCATGCTCCTCTATACAGCGGCATCATATATGCGGCCCGCGTATACTTATGTCGCATCGTATTTTATTACCTCATTGATCTTTTTCTTCTACTGCATTTTATTACAGAAGCGACGTACGTGCCAGTACAGCAGCATTTATTAATGTGATCATTATATAAACCATACTTATTTTCTTCTATATCACCAGCCTCCCCAGCCATACAGCTTCGGCTACGACAGCACAGACGAGTTTGGTACCCAGCTGTTCCACAAGGAACAAGGAGATGCCAGCAATGCAAAAACCGGTTCGTACGGCTACCGAGATGCCAATGGCCTGTATCGAACCGTGACGTATGTGGCCGACGCCAATGGCTTTCGTGCTACCATCGACACCAACGAGCCGGGCACCGCCCCTGGAGCCAGCGCCGATGCAGTTTTCAACGCTAAACCTGTGGCGGCACCTGCTGTGGCCCCTGGAGCAGGAAAAGTTACTACCGGCCGCTATGTGGGGGCAAGGCCTGTTGGTGCATATGGCGCCGCTGGTGCCGCGGGTGGGCCATGGGCCGGGTAGACAGATTTAATGACAGTGACCCGCAATTGCTTCCAGTTTCACAAGCGGCAAGAATAATTGTGACACACTACGGAAAACAAGTGTTTAAAACATATAGAAAAATAAAGGCATTTCAAACAAGCCACTCACGCGAGGGTACGATCAGTGCCATGTCGCCAGAAAATGTGCACCGTCATCAGTTTACATAGCGAAATTGTGATCTTCTTATAGGAAGGCAGGAATCTTCGCCGGGAAGCACATGACAAGTTACCTGCATCAGTGCGCACGTAGCAATGTTTCTACTGATAGGACCGAGTTTTGACATAACACAAGCTTGTTTCTTCTAGGATTGTGCATGGGACATACATAACATTTTCTGTTGAGATATAACCCATGCTACACACTTTTAATTTTATAGTAGCGCCTCGTAGGTATCCTCAAATATGCCAAACAAAAAAATTGAAGCCTCGTTGAAAAAATTAAGCATGCTGCTGGATTGAAACAAGAATTCTACAATTTGTATGCTTTAAGCACCAGCTTAACACTACCAGCAAGATTGATATAGCCCCTATCTTCCTTTCTCTCATTTTTAAAATGCCAATTTCTATCATGAGCGACAGTCTTTCGTGTTTGAAGCAAGTGTATTATTTGCCTAGGCGATCATCCCTTTCGAAGAAAGCTTTACATGTGACACGCGTCACTGTTCCCTCGGGAGCCTCGCAGTAGAGACGCATTTTACCGAATCCATTAGGCAAACATATGTACCATCGTCCATTAGCCGAACTTTCCATGGCACGTATTCTCACTGATGAACGGCGAATATCATCAAGAAAATATAGGCGTTAACGCGTGTCACAAACCGTTAATAGAGGCAATCGCCGGGCGGATTCCATGAACTGACGAGTCAGATTCCCGAAACGCACCACGAAAGCACGGACAATTTAATAGTATGTCCTTTTGTTGGGCCAGATAACGCCATTTAGGGTCCAAAGACCGAGTCAGAGCTAGGATATGTCAACACAAGAAAGGAAAACACGAGAGAGAGGAAAGTCAGGGATTTTACCAAGTTTAGGACAAGCGGTATGCTACCCTGCACAGGAGAAATGGACAGGGATGTGTGAAAGAAGAGTAAATACAAAAAGAAAGAGACTGGCAGCACACACAGGCCGTTGCAGTCCGGCAGTCTTTTGGAATTTACGGCATGATCATCAGTCTACAGCCGCTCGTGCAAATGCATTGTCCTTGTAAATTTTTACAATGCCTTCGTTGCTTTAATTCGCCATGTTGTTTGGTGGCGTGTATCTAATCTGCTGTTTATTATTCACTCACCTGTGCCAAATCCCCATGATAAGTTACACAAATGATCAGCGCGTCCAAATGATGAAACAATATTATCAAAATGACTGTTGGTTCGTGCAAACGTTGCACATAAAACCATGCCTAGTGACGAGGCGCATTTTTTGATAAATTGCTATGCTAACAAGCACGACTAGCCGTATATGGAATGACGCCAGACCACAGGAGGTTTACCCGGCGGCAATTCATCCACAAAAACTTACTTTCTGGTGCGTATTTCGGGCCGGCAGCGCCATTTCCCCAAATTGTTGTGGGAGCGACGTCGGTGAGGCCGTCACTATGAACGGAGAGAGCTCCGGAAAGATTATAACCTATTTATTTTGACCGAAACTGAACGATATGGACGTAGATGGCATGCCGTTCATGCAGGATGGCTGTACGTGCCATACAGCGGGCGTAACGATGAACATTCTGCATGGAAAATTTGAGGGCATGGGTATTTCTTGCAGAGGTGACCTGAATTACCCACCAAGATCGTGCGATTGGACCCAGCTAGACTGTCTGGTGGGATTTCCTGAAGTTGAAGGTCTATACCAATAAGCCGCAATCGACCGATGTCCTAAAAATAAACCTAACCCAGGCCATTGCTCAAATTAAGAAGGATAGATGTGGCAGAGTCACTGAAAATTGTACCACTCGGATCCGTGCCACCGTGAGAATCCGCGGCAGAAATTGGAACAATGTTATATTCCATACATAATGGTACACAAGGGTCTTTTAAAAAATAATTTCGTTAATGCCTCACACACAACTTGTTTTATTCGATTTCAACATCGACCCGCCCTTAATGGAAAACCCTATATGCTCTCAAACCTTCAATTCATGATCTCTTCGCCTGGATATATAACGCGGCTGAAAAATATATTGACTGCGGTCTATTCCAATGTGATCCTAAAACATATGTGAAAAAGCTTCAAGTGTAAAGGTTGCCTTCTTTTTCTCTAAAGGCTCTCATTTTATTATTTCTTTTGCAACAGTAATGCTAAAGTTTCTTTCATAGAAACCGCCACCGATAACGCACCTCGCTCCTATATATTCTGAAGTCTCTCAAGTTTGTCGCAGTTGGTACACGGTGCGAGCCTCCCATACAGTGTATCTATTCTCTAAAATTGGTTTAACGTAGCTCTTTTAGAGACGATTGCGGGCGTGTTGAGTAAACAACTTCACGTTACGCCGTGAATATTCTAACACCGTGCATGCCTTTGCTGTAATGACATCGACATGCATGTGCCAACACATGGACGGTGTCAGAAATATCCCCAAGTACTTATACTCTGAGCCAGCCTGCAGCGGAGAAACAGATAAATTATAAGCTGCCGCTGGCATACGATTTTTATTAAAACGCATGTGGACAGTCCTTTGTGCATTTATTTGCAATTCTGATTTACCGCACCAGTTTTCTATTTCCGCTAAATCATTTTGTAAGAGAACGGTATCAGCAACGCTTGTAATTTCCCTATATATTATTAGATCATCAAAAAAAAAATCATGGAGCGATGGTGTCGGTGAGATCATTTGTAAATATTAAAAAGAGCAATGGGCCTAATACTGTGTCCTGCTATACACCAGATGTCACGCTAGCCACACCAGATTCTGCGCCACTTACCACCACATACAGATAACAATGGCACAAATATTCCTGAATCCAGATAATTTCCTGTTCATTGATATTAAACCTACGTACAAGCTTCTGTGAAACAAGCAATCTGTGATCCACAAGGTCGAGCACTTTTTTTGAAACCTATGAATACTAAATCAACACAAGAGCAGTCATGTAGTGCAGAAAAAGTTCGTGGGCGAATTCTGTTAATTTAAATATAGAGGGAAGTCCTTGTCTGAAACCACACTGTCTTTTCTTTCAAAAGTTTTGATTGGTTATGTGTGTCATTATGTGTGTCATTAAGTTTTGATTGGTTATGTGTGTACAAGACGTGCTGTAATATTTTGCCGACTATACATGTAATAGATATGTGTCCATATTAGTTGACCAGTTTTGGTAAACAGACCCTGATTTTACAGAGGCAAAACGCGTGCCACTTTCCATTGTGCGGCAGGCTTCGCGAGCAGAATGATTTCGAATATAACACCTAAATGAAAGGTGGGGTTAACTTTGCACAAAATTTGAGAAAACCGCCTGTCAATCCACCTGGCCCACCCGCTTTGCTGGGATCTGAACGTTCGACCAGAGACTGAATGCCGTTTTCATCAATAAATATGTCATCCATGTTTGCCACACTTCCGTCAGAAGGTGGAGGCAGCACTTTCTTTGACGAATAGGATGAGGAAATGCAGGCAAAAATGTGTTGAAGCAGTTGGCCTTATCTAAGCTATTTCCTACTTCTTTTTCGTTATGCTGAAGTGCGCGGATACACACTCTATCTTTTTTTTTTCATTTGAGATACTAGAGTAACTTTCTGGTTGTTTTGAAACGAGATGGCAAATCGTCGAAAAATTCTGTTTTCCGTTTGCAGAAGTTTTGTGATGGTTTCAAGTTGCTCGCAAGTCGCGGAGGTGGGGTTTCTCTTAAATGTTCTTTATATCCTGGTTCTTTCACTAGTAAGGTGCCGCAGCTCACCATTAAACCATGGCTTGGATTTAGCACGACGTGTGGTCAGCACCCACGAGGGCACGTGTTTTTCTTGTACGTCAAGCATTCTTGCTTTATAAAGAAGCCATAACTCCGGAATGCTGCTTGCTCCGGAAATCTGTTCGAATTCCGGAAAAAGCAAGGCCTATTTGATTTACGTTTCCTGACTGTGTTTATACATCTCTGCTGATGTCGATGTTTGCGTGTTTACATACGTTAGGTTCATTTCACACAACACAGGATTATCGTTGCTAATACCAGGTACCGCCAAACAGCCCCTACCAAATTTGGCTGATTGATTAAAATCAGTGTCGGGTGTTATTTTGCATCGTGCCCTGAGTTAGGGAAAATTGTTAAGCATGCTATGCCAGTGGAAGTAATTTAATAACTTACTATTTTTTGTGCAGAAAGTAGTTGTAGCCATAACGCAAATTAGTATGTAGTTATTGTAGTCATTCATGTTATATTTCTTCGTATAGCGATTTTAACGCCCCACGCAATTACATGACAGTGTCGTGGCCAGTAAATTTTTCACGGGGGGGGGGGAGGGGAGGCTGGAATGTCAACACACACACACGCACGAATATACCAGGTGCTTCAAGAAATGTCCAAAATTCTCAAAAATCAGGGAAGTGCGATAGTTGTTCGATGTCTTCACAATTGGTTTGTCTGTAGCGGGAGACATCTTAAGCTTGTTAAAGACATCATTTGAGACAGTAATTAAACAAGCTAACTCAATTGACTTTTAATTAGTGGAGTCAGACGTTTATGTACAGCCCGAGAATTGAAGTACTTCATGCGCAGGACCAATTGCTGCTTCAACATTTCGAAAAACCGGCCTCTTGTACTTATTGCGGCGTAATGAATTTCAACCAAATTCAACGGCGAAGCCGAAAGCGAAGCACCCATGAGCGCAACAAGTAGACGACCAGAATGATGTCACTGTTCAAGACAGCGGTTACAGAGGTGTAGTTCTTGCGTGTTGGTTAACGCATGCGCGTCATGCGTTTTATAAGTGAAAGCGCAGCCCGCACACCCACACAAGGAAGTCGGTTGATGGTTGACATAACGACGCTTAGTCAATCTGAGCACCTCAGGAGAATATGCCAGCTGTGCTCTTCCGCGCTTCGGCCTCGGTTTCGCCGCTGAATTTCGTTCAATTTGATTACTTTGCAAATATTACTAGGTGCCACTTTTTCGAAATCTCAAAACTGCAATGGATTCTTCGCATGAGAAACTTCAATTTTCCTAAATGATATAACCGCCTAACTCCAGTAATTAAAAAGGTAATTATTTAACTTTCTTAATTACTGTCGCAAATGATGCATTTAGCTATCTTTAGATGCCGGCGGCTACAGAAGAAATAAGTGGGAAGGCATAGAACGAATATCACATTTTCCAAATTTTTGACAATTTTTTACACATTTTTTGAAATACCTGGTATATATACAGGGTGCCCCAGCTATATTTAACCGCAGTTTAAAAACATGCCGACACACTCAGCGACGACGGGACCAAATGCATGCTGTTAACTGTTGCCTGCAGTATGTCAGACAATTTTTGTGTTCTAACTGCCTAATTAGGCCAGGAGTTTACAAACTCTTGAAGCAACGAAGAGGAGCAAAAAAATTACATCGAGAAAGTTGTACATCGGTTTGCAAAACGTCCGATTAGGCAGTTTCTAACTTTCTATCTATGAAGTATTAGTGTTCTTCTGCTTACTACAGATCCCCGCGAAATACAACAAAATACCCCGGAGCAGGCCTGCTTGCACGCCTATGCACGGCGCGATACTAGTGCTCCCTGACGGAGGCCACGAACCACCTAAGGAACTTAGTGTTGTGTCGTGTGTTATCGGTGTAGCTTTTCTGCAAAGGGTCCTTCAGAGCAATGAAATGGGCTTACAGTAAAGTACTGTACATTTACCCATGCCTGAGGGGCATTACGTTAAAAGGCGAAGTCTGTGTCGAAAATGACTCGCAGCTGTGTGTTGACAAGAGAACGAAAGCTCCCTGGGCAGGTGTCAAAGTTGACCACACCCATTTGGGGCCCTTATCTATCACGATATATTCCTTTCATGTTCAAAAGGTCCCGCCCCAAAGGTGTATTCACAATACCATCTCTATAGCTTCATTTCGAGCGTCCGACTAGTCAACAATAGGTTCTCATTTGCGCTTGCAAGGCTCAGCGTAAGACAGCGGATCCCGTTATCCAGGCTGTCGCTGCGTCGCAAAATGGCAATCCATGGCACTGCGCCTCTGTTTGCTGGTTATTTCTGACGGTCATGTACTCCTCAGCCAGTTACAGGGCCGCCGTGGACGTAACGAGGACAGCCAACCCAAATCAGCAATGTTCGCACCAAAGTGTCTTTTCGAATGTGGAAAGAAATTGTAGAAAAAATCCAGATGAATTCCGGGGCAGGGGCCTGTTTTGGTCGGCGGCACATGACAGTACGAAAAAAAAAAAAAAAAACTGCCGGGTCCCAGGTAGCACACATGGTCTAGAAAACGTTTTTTTTAGGGATAAATGGGATCAAACGGATTCTAAACCAATTTCGACGTTTTAAAAACGTCACAGAAAATCCGTATTATATCCGTTCTGGATAACGTCTAGAAAACGCATTTTTTAAGACCATTTTGATCTGAAACGTATATTTCATGACGTTTGTTCGATTCTAAACCAATTTCGACGTTTTAAAAACGTCACAGAAAATCCGTATTATATCCGTTTTTCATAACGTCTTGAAAACGGATTTTTTAAGACCATTTTGGTCTGCAATGTATATTTCAAGACGTTCGTTCAATTCTAAACCGATTTCGACGTTTTAAAAACGTCACAGAAAATCCGTGTTATATCCGTTTTTTGATAACGTCTAGAAAACGTATTTTTTAAGACCATTTTGGTCTGGAACGTATATTTCAAGACATTTGTTCGATTCTAAACCAATTTCGACCTTTTGAAAACGTCACAGAAAATTCGTATTATATCCGTTTTTGATAACGTCTTGAAAAGGCATTTCTTGAGGCCATTTTGGTATGGAACGTATATTTCAAGATGTTTGTTCGATCCTAAACCAATTTCGACGTTTTAAAAACGTCTTGTTCGTGACGTCTAGAAGATGCACTTTATAAGACGTTTTGTCGCCCAGCAGTGGACTGCGCGCCACTTGGCCCATGCATGCATAGGCATACATGAACCACCGCGAACTGAAATTTGAACTCGAGCCTGCGCACGCCATCTCCCATTGCGATAAAGAAAGTAACGCGCAAAAGGATAAAGGCGTATGGTGTCTACATTGCATCAGCAATAATGAAGACTTCAAAGTTCATTAACCAGTAAACTTTACGCAATTTACTGTAATTTACTCGCAGCGATAACCGTCGAACTTCCGCACGAATACCTTAGCGCTGACGGTATCCATCCGCGCGGCCGTTGCTTCCAACTACAGTGTTCTAGAAGTTTGTAGTGCGCTCACTGAGCGGCGGAGCGTGACGCACTTCATGTCGCCGCCGACAGGCGGCGCGGCTCGCAGCGTCACCTGAAACTTTCCGGCGGATTGCTGGGCGCGGCTAGCGCGCGTTGCTGTTTTGCGCGCAAGAAAAGTAAAAGTTGCGGTGCGCAACACACGGAGCTTTTTGATGCAACTTTTCTGTGAGTTGTGGAATAAATTACTGTCGTTGTGACTGATTTACGAAAAGTGGGCGATGTTTAAAGCGGCTATTGTATAGATGAATGCTCCTCCACATAGCCGCTGCAGTAACAGATAGGGCGTGTAGTTGGGGGGTTGAAGTTTTTTTTTTTTTTTGTCCTGCTGATCGCTACGATTTTCAATGCCCTTTCGCCACTGTAACGATCATAGCGACTTCACTCTCGCCTTTCGAGCCCCACAACAACGCTTCACTTTTTTTTTCTTTTTTTTATTCGCATATATGAGCTGGTCTGTGTAATAGGAGAATCTGTTGCTGGGCTTGTTGGTATACATACTTGAAGAAACGAAAAAACCAGCTTACGGACGCCTACACAAGAAGAGAAGACACTCGCTGGAACTAGCAACAGGTTTAATGAAACCACAGAATAAGCCAAAAAGCGCGCATGTGTCGTACATAAAACACGTGTGATTCACAATAAGAGAGAATGACAACCACATTTTTTTAAATAAGCAATCTCTTTCTTTGATAGTGACAGATACACTAATGCATTTGTTCGAACCATATGTTTCCAGATTTGCGCTTCAATCACTTAACGTTCGTATTAATTGCGTGGTTCCCTTACCAATAATTTGCGTGCCTTTCAGATCAGGAGAACAGCCGCACACCCGGCAATGAGCAGGCAGATTTGCTCCTCCTCCTGGCCTGATAGACCTCTGATCTGATTTTATTTACACAAACCCCTGCCTATGTATGCGCAAATGCTTGCCATGATTAACAATGCAGAAATGGTCACGACCAATAAACAGCCGACGACGACGTTGATCTAACAGGCACTGGAGCATCCCAAAAGGAGCCCAATCCCTACGGGTCTCCCGCTTCCTAATGACAGCTACTTCAGTCTCCCCTACATCTCCTTTTTCTGTACACGAGTATGGTTTTGCTGTCACCACCCTCCTGTTTTTTTTTGTTTTTTTTTTTGCTTTTATTGTTACCACACTTGACTACGCGGTGACTCCTAGCTTCGTTGGGTCCAGCTGTTTTTGTTGTCAAACGCTGCCCCAGCAATTTCTCTGCACGTACGCTGCATGCCCCATGTGCACGACCGCCGGAGGCTGTAGCGCGTCCCTCCCGTTCAGATGTAGCGGTGGACGGTCTTTGAGACAGTTGCAGTTTGCGGACGGACACAAATGCCGATCCTTCAGAAAAACAAGCATACGTAAGTGCAGCAAAGCGGCACGCGTGGTGCCGATCGACAAAGGTCCTTCAAACGAATGAATGGCGTGAACATGCGCTGCAGCTGGGGGAATCAGCTTAAAAGAAGAATAAAATGCTCGACCCCCTCCTCACTCCATTTTTTTTTTGTGGTCTCTTTTAAGTGTCATTGTGGTGGCCCTCTTACCGCCTTCAACTCCGCGTTTGTTGATCCCCCCGGAACTACATCGTAACCAGCGCTGACCAGCGTAACCCCCACCAGGGGACGCGCTTCGCTCCCCGCAAGAGAAGTTTTCAGGAGAAACTGGCGGCAGCGCCCCTGGCGGGCGCCCAGGCTGTCGACGCGGAGAGGGCCATGGCGGCGCGGCGCAGGGATACGGCAGTGAGCCCACTGCCCCCTTCTAGTACACTGTACTTCCAACGTTACTAGAACAAACTCAGTTTCAAAGCTCCGTATCTCCGCCAGCGGAGGAGGGTGGTCCGAACGGCGGTCGCGAGAACTAGCGGCGCTGCAGTTCCGTCTTGCGCCACTATCGGCGCGTCGTCTGCTGCAACGGCATAACGCTGCGGTCCGCCGCGCAGTTGCTCGCGGCAACTGCGCGGCAACTTTCTTATTGTACTAGTTAGGTGGATACTTAGGTGGATATGCATAAGGTCGTCTGTGTGCATTGGCCCGCGTGCGTTGTTCATTGATTGGCTAAGACTCGATGTTCGGTCTATATTGCCACGCCCACTTGTTTTATTTTCATGTATTCGGGTTTGACCAGCAAGGACGGTTATCAACGCTGTCCGCGAAGCAGTGTTCCAGAAGCTTCGCGATTGCAGTAGATCGTTTTGGTAAGATTGCGCGCCGCACGCGAATGTTCCAGCTTTGTCGAGATATAACGCCGCCACCAGCGATATCGCTGGAAAGTTCGATAGCGCCTGTATAAAAGCCGACGCCCTTGACTGCTTGTCAGTTGATCGACGCTCTGTTCGCCGCTATCAGTCTATTGCTGTAGTTTGACTTTGTTTCCCGGCCACAAGTTCGGCCAAGTAAAGAGTTTTATCTCGGACCTGCTGACTGCTGCCTTCAGCGACGTCACGACCCTGTGACAATATTTGAGCTGTCTACGTTGCGCTTAACTTCCAAGCATGGGAGTTTTTAAGCGAATGAGGGTTTTCAGCGTAATTTTTATAACTACCACCACAATTTTAGCCGCTGCCGTCTTATCTAGACCAAGAACAACCCAACACGTTTGTAAAAGCCTTTATAGTATACAAAGAAGCGTACTTACTCGAGATACAACAACGTTCTAGAAAAACAGTACTCGTGTTGTCTACAATTTATTGAAGAAAACTTTCTCGAAAAACATCACCAATGCTTTGCAATGTTTACAAGACACGCTTTTGTGACGGTTAAAGGGATACTGACATAAAATCGGAAAATTTTACGAGAACTCGGTAAATGAAAGCTCAGTGTGCGATTATATCGAATAGATGTCGTCTCTGAGCAATTTTTTGGGCGGATAGTTGTATTTTCGGTGTCTCATCTTTATACGTCGCATCCTTCTACGGTGCCTTAAACAAATCGAACAGATCGGCCGTGATGTGAGCATCGAGCAGTTATTCGCGCGTACTCTGTCGCTAGAAGAGTCGTCAGTATTCAACTTCAGTTTTTCAACTTCACCGAGCAGATGTTTCATGCCCGCAGCACTTCTTACACTGTACGACAGCCGTTTGCGTTTCGTGCTGTAGCCGTTCACAAAGCAGTTAAACTGCTCGTCAACTACAATTATCTTTTGCACAAGTAAGTCTCCGTTCCCGAAGCAAACTGTGGGATTGACCAGCGCTGGTCCTCGTCTTTTCTATGTGTACCGTGTCAAATTTTTGCGCTGCGCAGCCTGTTCCCTAGCCGGCGAGTGTAAAATATTCCGCACATCTTGTTCGATAGCTCGTCGTAAAATCTCTCGAAAATCCACTGCTTTGAACGCATAGCGACAGCTGACAACTGATCGAATGTCAGTGTGATGCAACTCTCAGTCTCGGTAGCGTAGGTAATCGCCTGCCTATCGTTTTGCTGTTATATTTCTGGCGGCTCCTCCAAACTGGGCACCGGGCTTTCTCGGGACGCCGTGCGTTTTGTGGGGGATTTGCGCCTAAACCCCGAACATTTTGGCTTTGAAATGTGGGGTGGAAGTGCTGCGAACAAGCGCGGCACGGCACCGGACGCGAGTTCCCACTTTCCACGTGGGATCAAAACTTCTTGTCCCGCAACGACACGACGATAGTGCTTTACAATGTCGTCACTCTCAAAATGAACGACACAGACCTTGCCTTTCGCAGTAAGCTTTCTATCTTTGCCATGCAAAGCTTGAATGGCGTGGGGTCTTTTGGAGGTCCGAAGAAGTGTCGTGAAGCGGAGTCGTCGTTGCGGTAGCCGTTCTTGCAGCCCGGCGCAAAACAAGTCTGCATACCGCGCCGTGAATCTCTTCGTCCTCGTTACGCTCCGTACATCATGCACGTATCTTCGTACAAGACGCTAAGCCTGGTCAAGAACAGTCGCAAAAATGACGAGCTAACAAAGCGCAGACGACGCTGTAACCCACGTGCGCTCGTACATCGGCTGCGCCGATCACAACAAGCGCCAGCCGCGGGAGCTAGACGTGACTGCAGCGCCACTAGTTCTCGCGACCGCCACGCGGACTGCCTCTCCGGCGGAGCTTTTAAACTGAGTTTGTTCTAGTAACGTTGGTTGCTTCTGCAATGTCAGCTAAACTCGCCGATATCGCATGGGCGGTCGAGCTCACCGGTCATGCACTCTTTTGCTATATTTCGTGCTTGTGTCGTGGTTCGTGGAGGCTATAAACGCAGCTGTGAATAAACTATACTTCGCTGCGTGTTGAACTTGTGGACCCGAATGCAAGTATGTCTCTGTGGAGCGACTGTTACGCTGACTGACGGTTAGAGTGCCGTAAGATTCTCTGCGGAAAAATTCACTGATCAGGTTGCGCGCGGGACGCTCTCGCAACTTCCTTTCTTCTACGCTCGAGGGACGGGCGTGGTTACTTTGATGTGCGATTATTTTTCTGTGGATTTGCGGATACTAGCTGTAAACCACGGGCTTCTGTCATTTTTACTGCATTTGCGCTCAGTATTTGACAAATATGGCAAATGAAAAAACGTGTTCCATTGCATCACAGGCTGCATGTGCGTCATGTTTCAGCAGTACGTTACTGCGGAATTTAGCTTTTGCGAACATTTTTTTCTGTGAGAAATGTTCCAACAGAGGCATGTTGTAAGAACGTTCCTAAAAGTTTTATTTTGTGAGCAATACACTTCAGCAACAATGACTTCGCAAGCAATTTACGTTCTTTTTTCATTACGTATTCTTGGCTGGGTGGGCCAAATATTATTTTGCAGTTTTGTTTTGTTATTAGTGATTCCAACACATTGGAGTCGATTTCCACTAACTGTGGTTAAGTAGCGCAACTGAACAATTGTTTTGAAACGAAGGGAGACACACACCAGGTGCTTGATGCATGCCTCCTTTCCTGCTTAGAATGCTGCGTTGGAGCAAGATGGCGAGTTGGGCCTGTTGGTTTACGTTCATGTTTGGAAAATTAGGTTGCAGCACACTGAAAAAAAAAAACGTGGACAGTAGAAGTGGACAGGAGTAAGCGCTGTCCTGTCCACTTCTACTGTCCATGTCTTTTTGTTGTGTTGCTGTGTTGGCTGTGGCTCGGTGTAGCGTCTTCTAACTCATTCACCTATCGGATTGGTAGGGCAGATTCATCAACGTGCGATAACTGCAACTGCGTAGAGCCTATCGATCATCATTTGTGCCACTGTATGCTATTTCAAACACATCGCCGGACTCTGCAGTGTGCCTTCAGGAGACTTGACGGTCGGCCTTTTCCCGAAGGAAAGATCTTGGGTGTCTGTCCTCATAGCACGTCAGCCCAGAAAACCACACGAGCCCTCCTGCAGTACTTCAAGGCACCAAATTGAGTGACCAGCTGTGATACACTCCTCTGTGTGTGTTGTGAAATGTGTCTCTTTCTCTCTATTTTTACTCCCTCATTCTCCTCCCATGAGTAGGGTAATAAACTGGACGCTAGTTAACCTCCCTGCCTATCCTCTGTTCCTTCTATCTCTCTATCCTTCCTACAAGAAAAAAGTTCAGCGGAAGGTGAAGCGTTGAGGAAACGTTTCATCGTGAATGCTTGTCTTCGTCAGGGCCCTGACGGCAGGGGCGTAGCCAAGGGGGGGGGTTCCAACCCCCCCCCCCCGAAAATTTAATTTTGCTCGCGTTTATATACACGCACACATACAAACGCACGCATGAACATACCTAAAGTATGGTTGAACCCCCCCTCCCCCCCGGAAAAAATTTCTGGCTACGTCCCTGCCTGACGGAAACTAGTCCCCTTGTCGAGTCGTTGGTTTCAGCGACATCCCCTTAATGACAATTTCTCTTCACTTCATCCTTGCGTTTGATTAAGTAAAGCTAATGAGCCGACGCTTACATATTGCAGAATGGCTGTTCCAGATCCCAAATTTTGTCATATTGCAGTGTTAGTTGTTTGACAACAATTTTGCGAGTGATGAATCGTGCAACAAAAAGTGTTCTTGAAGGTTGGATACTATATAGCTGCATTTTAATTACCGCGATATTTTGCATTCTTTTGCCGCTTCTGAATAATATTATATAGTCGCATGCTATATCTCATTTCGTGGTTTTTACGTTTCTATGCTGTACAGGAATCGTTGCTGTTTTCCATAATAAATTATGACATGACCACTTTTGTCTGTGAATCTACTGATCTCTCACTCTGTAATAGTACTTACAGCATAAAGTAACTGTAATTACTAAAACAGAGAGGGCTTCCTAAAAACGTGCACTATTATAATTGCATGCGCAAAAACAAAGCAGGTAAAAGAAAAGAGATCCTGCATGACGTCTTTAAAACGTTTAGAAAACGTCTTTTCAAAGATGATGCACTGGATATTTTTATTTTAAAAATGGGATTTTTTGCGACGTTATTAAAACGTTTTCTAGATCGTCTTAAAAACGTTTAGAAAAGGTCTTGTCAATGACGATGCAATGGGATATTTTATCTGTTTTAAAAATGGGATTTTTTGCGACTTTTTAAAACGTTTCTAAAACGTTTTCTAGATCGCCTTAAAAACGCTTTTTAGATCGCCTTAAAAACGTTTTCTAGATGGTCTTAAAAACGGATTCTAGCCGGACATTAGACGAGATATAAAACGTTTTCTAGACCTTTAGCTTCTATTCCGTGACGTTTTCTAAACGTTTTTATCGTCTCGGATAAACGGTTATAAAATGTCAATTATCCGTTTTGTGCTACCTGGAGTTGGGGGGCGGAGGGGCTGTATTTCGGTAAGACACCCCCCCCCCCCCCCCCCGCCGCGTACGCCTCTGTTCCACGCGATGTTTATCTATTGGCAGCGAGCACGGTCGCACGAAAAGTGCGATAAGATCAGGTAAAAAGTAAAAAATAATTGAAAATTTCAGACGGAACGCCCCACGTCGAACGTCTCGTTCCACAGGGGCTACTACCTTGACCAATCCAATCGTGCGTTGCAAAATATTTAAAGCAGAAGTGTATAAGGGAACTATAGGCAACGAGAATTCTAAATTTATGATGGGCTAAGTGTTTGTTCTCTTCCTTGTCGACAATGCAAAGAAATGGCGAGAGTTAGTCGCGTCTCTAAATGAGGATGCTATGTCGCAAAGCGACAAAACAGCATTCAGATCAGCCATGTTCATGCGCAAGTACCAGACCAGCCGCTGATAATTTGTGAATTATTCAAGATGTCAACACGATGAGTGATAGATTAGTTTTCAACGACAAACCTCGCCATGCCGACGAAACCATCACTGGCTTTAATTACTTCCTTTGAGTGTGAGTTTTAATTAGAAGGAGGGAATATAAACTGACCAAACATTTATTTCACATGTGTGATCAAGTTTCTTCACTGGAAGCCCGGGTGTCGGTGGTGGAGCATATATAAGCGAGAGTGATTAACCAGCCCAGGGGCCTCCTGCGCCCGCGTAGCGACCACCGACAGCGGTAGGTGCCGCAACAGGATTAGCGTTGAACACGGCATCTGCGCTGGCACCCGGAGCAGTACCAGGCTCGTTGGTGTCGACGGTGGCACGGAAACCGTTGGCATCGGCCACGTACTTCACTGTGCGGAATAGACCGTTGGCATCCCGGTATCCGTAGGCACCGGTCTTCGCGTTGCTGGCGTCCCCTTGTTCTTTGTGGAAAAGCTGGGTGCCAAACTCGTCGGTGCTGTCCTAGCCGAAGCTGTATGGCTGGGGAGGCTGTGGAAATAGAAAGAAATAGGGTGACAACAGAGAACGCCGTCGTGCAATGCCAAGAAATTATTGCTCTTATGACCGTCGTGAAACTTGGGATAACGCCTCATGTTCCTAGTTTTTCCCGTTGGTCTTGCGTGCCGTGTTATGGCTGCTACTTGCTAAAAATGGTACATCTCTTTTCTAAGATTATGACACACCGCAGGTGGCGGGTCAGGTAGTCGAAACAAAAATCTTTCCTTCCTTTCTGGAAATTTTTAGGACTTAAGGATCCACAATATTTACAGCGCTATCACCTAGTGAAGCTGCTTTTTGCACAGCACCTCAAAATGGCAAGGCATTGGGTGTTGTTAAAAATCAGAAAAGAGTCCGCAAATAACACCAACATTGACATATAGGGGACGAATGTGTAACTAACATGACTGATAGGTCGTTACATCGATAACATAGGGTCGTCATTTGCGACGCTATTACGAAAACACTCGTATTAGATAAGCGGGTTTTTCTTAAGTTTTTCTTAAGATAAGCGGGTATTAGCCACGCGTATAAAATAAATAAATAAATCATGTGTGCCTCATACCCGTATTGTATGTGCGTTCACAAGTCAGGAAAGCCGAATATACAGTTGGAGCTTAGGTTAAGAAAGAATCTTATAAGGAACACTAGGCCAACCAAACTTGTATTTTGCTTGCGGCGCAAGGTACTCTAATATATGTCGAAGGTCTACTTCAGAAAATCGAAACGATTTTTTTTAACATTCGTACTCCTCATCTTATCGAAATCACTCAAAAAAGATGTTTTTAGTTTCCTCATTAAAAAGAACTATTGGCATCCTTAATTTTTATCGCTGTTAGTAGAATTTTAGGATCACGGTTATCGCACCATTTAATTCTCTGTCAGTGCGGAGCAAATTATCCTCTGATACAGTGTAGTCAGCGAATGCTTTCTCAGATATAGCAAAATACGTACGTAGGCGGCACCAGCAGCGGAGAAGCCCTGCGTAGCAGCCGCCGCAAACAGTGGTCCTTGGAACCCGGCACCTTGGAAACCATACCGCGGGCCGCCTCCGAAAACGTTACCCGCTCTCACAAAGGTCACAAGAGCGAAGAAGACAGAGACCTGTATTGGATCAAATTTGCACAAAACAATTTCACATACACCGTTTTTGCTCTGATACTTTCTTTAAGCAGAATTTGCGTCCTACTATAGTAGTTATTTAGGGTAGCAGAAAATTGCGTATAAGGATTTTGTGATGATACACTCTACCTAATCTAATAATTAAAAATGCCTAAGAAATCCTCGAAAACCAAGCGAACACAGAAAAGTGCCTTCGTAGTAGGAATGTGAAGGGCATGCTTGTGAGAAACGCATGACGTTAATCTTATAGCTCGGCTAGTTGAGTTCCCATTGATGCTATGCTGAATGGAATAGCTAGCAGTAGGTATATATTAGACATGTGTTAAACCGCTTCAATAAATGAAAGAAAGCTATGATTATTATTGTACATCTTGTTTGAAGATACATTGTGCAAAAGAAGCGATGGTATGCATCGACATACATTTAGAAAACACAATGCACTGTTAACTATTGACAACGTCTTAAATTATGCCGCGTTCTAACTCTTTCTTCACTAAAACATGAACAATAGCCTATACAGTGTAAGTAGTGCTTCGAAGTTACCTTAGATATCATATTCACAGATTACAGCTCGCTTCGTGATGTGCCTAGCAAAGAAGCTTCGAGTTGGTTGTAGAATGAACAGAGCCGCTCATCACTTTTATACACCTGACCTGACTAGGCACGATCTTCACCCTCTCTCATGTGACGTCACAAAGAGGGTTCTTCCTTGCGTCTTCGCTCTTTCTCAACCACCACATCCTTGCGTGTCGAGGGATTGGGCCATGGTCAACGATGTTAAGGAGGTGTAACCGTGATCGCATTCCGCTCATGCACGCTTTGCACTTTGAAGACAGACTGTGTTGCATCCTGCTGCTACTGTCGCCTTTGGCCTTGTTTGGCAACGATAAGGGTTGACGTAAAATAAACTTTAAAGCTCCTGCTCTTCCTGTAGATTTAACGCTGAATCCAGACAACCAACGCTGCAATATTGAGTTGAATTTGGAGGCCATATGCATAACGACGGACACATGCCTTCTTATTGTAGTCTACTAAGGTGGCTGGAGAACTAATGCTCTTGCATTTCGTCGAATGGCGGAAAATTTCAGAAAAGTTATTTGCTGTTATATGTGCAAAAGGAAGCTGTTTATTGTTACCGCAATCGATTAATGTATTGTTGGACACATTTTTTTTTATCCCAAGAATTGTTTAAACTGCTGTAACCCTGGTTCAACAAAAGAAATAACAATTTTTTTTCAGCATTGACGTGGACAGCAGCCTATCTCATGACTGCATTTTAGTTCTTCATGAGCGTTTAGGTCCAATCCCTGCCTAAAATTATCTACTACGTTCTTATCAATATTGGATGAGCATCGATCGCACGCAGTATGGGCAAAGGTCACTTCATATTGGTTACGAGAGTTGGAAGAAAAAACGGGAGAAAACCTACTGCCATAGACATCAGCGCCCGACGTACGATTGCAGCGCGACTGGGTGAGGTGGCGACAAATATTAGCAACAAAAATCGATTAAATTGTTTTTAGAATGTTTGTTAAATTTTAAACATGCCAATCTCAACAAGCAGTTTAGGCTCATCTGGCATTTGGCTAAGTAGTTCACTGCCTTATTTTTTTTGTCTATATGGCCATCATTGAGAGGCGTATTTAGACAGTCTGCTAATGTGGATTTGTGCTTAGTTCGGTTATTCCATGCATTGTCGGGTCAACAAGGCATCGCTCACTTTAACGCAGTGGTTTCATTGTATGCTGCGTATGTTATTTTTTTCCCTGTGTTGTTTACTCGTGTAATATTTCAGAGATAGAAAATGAGCTAAACTAGTTGACAGATGCTCTAGATAACGGTTCCTGTGACTGCATTCGCTTGCACACGGCCGGCGTGCCCTGTCGGGTCGTGAAGCTGAATGCGGCACGCTGAACGAAGAAGCCCTGCGCTGAGAAAGGGTGCCAAAGTGATCCTTTCACGGCTACTATCTCGCTCCTCTGGATTTCCATGTTTGGGCAACGCGAGCTTTTGATCCATTATGCCATTATGTTCGTCAGCCTGCTTATCACGATATTTTTTATCTGGAAAGTGTTTTAGCGCATTTTGCAGGTACATTATTTGGCTAATAAAACAAGATTTCTTATAAAATCTCTGTTCTTGAACTTTCTTTTCTCTCGCATACGGCCATTAGCGCACCATAAAGACGCAAGAAATGGCGTAGTTAACAAAAGCAAGTGAAAGAGCAGCACTTTAAAAGAACATGACAATTTCGCACCATGTAGCGTAAAGGAGCGACGTCGATACCGCTTCTGGCTGTGATGTCATTTAATTTTTTGCTTGCTGTTAGTTGCCCGCACGACACGTAGATGTTGAGGGTGGGAACGAGCGGCCAAATATTTGACGCATGTGCTTCTATGGATGTTGTGATGCCAGTTTAGATATATCTTGGTGTCGCCGCCTTACAAGGGCTATAATCTGCGATACCAGCAGTAACACGCGCAGGCGCACAAAGCAGCGTAGAGCAAGCGTTTTGTGGCACGGTGTTCCTTTCAGGACGAAACACTGCCTTTCATTGTTGAAATTCCCGAAATGAGCACACTCGCAAAGAGAAACGTCAAGAAATTTTCTTGCGCATCAGCTTTGCGCAGTTTCTTTGCTTGCAGCTATAGCAAAGATCACAGGCATGCGCACACGGGGGCGCACAAGGGGGTGCCAATTCGCCCCCACACCTTTACCCGTTCGGACCTTTCACGCAAATTTCAATGCACAGGGTTTCATTTTTGCATCAATAGTGGAGCTTGTTTTGTGTCGCAATCGACCACTGGGAATGGGGGGGGGGGGTTGCTTTGCGGTGAACCGCACTGCCCTAATGGAGAACTTTACGGACGCTTATGGGGAAGATAGAGAGGGTGTAGAGCCGGGTTGTACGAGACGGTCACGTCTTTTCAGTAAAGACGTCTAGTTTATTCTTCCCAACAAGAGAGAGGAAAGTAGAGCAAGTGCACACACTACACCGGAAGTGGCAAGAGTGAAGGAGAGAGGAATGCTCGTAAAGGGAGAAAGCAAAGGGAGCTCGCGGTCCGGCACCGACACGAGGCTTCCCCCAGAGTCTTTACGACCGTGGAGGTGTGCGACGGTGGCCTCGTCGCTACAAGGGCGTGCTTCGCCAGATCGCGTCTTTTAGTCGCGCGCACGCTTTTGTTGACATCGTTTTATTGCGATAGCAATTATATGGACAGTCTCGGCTGATTTTTGCCGTCGCCGTCGCCGCCGTCATGCTGCGTATATGTATAAGTATGTATATATATACATCAATATCCCAAAGAAAAATAAATCAGAAAAATGCTTCCGAAGCGCGGAATCGAACCAGCGACCTCTGAAATCGCAGCGCGGTGCGCTAAGCACTACTCCACAAAGCGTACATCCCTCTGGCAGCTAACGGCGAGCGTTATATACACACCCTTTAACGTTTGCAGTCCTCTGAGACGGAGGCGCTTATAAGCGTTTCTTCATTACCAGCGAGATGGCGCTAGGAGCGCGCGGGCGCACTTAAAGGCGTCGGCCAGCTCTCTCGCTTCTTCTTATATTTGCGCAGCGAGAACCTTGCCCTTCCGCTGTCTGCTCGCGCGGGCGCTCGAAGAAACTACCGCAGTGTTCATGATTCTCAGCAGATCGAGCTACGTGGTAGCTCTCACCGCGCGTCGCGTGCGTGTAGCTAAAAGCGTTTCAGATGTCGTCCACGTAACGTACGTGTACTTTTCACGTTTGCGTATGAGAAGTCCCTACGTACGTGAAATTAAAACTGTCTAGTAGCTGCCGTGTAGTGATGGACGCACGGTAGTCGCAGCGCGTCCATCACGGGCCGCTTTTCTTGCTATCGCATTCATTGATTCGCCCTTGCGGCGAAACTGTGACTTTTTTGCTTTACTTGTGTTTTTTTTAATTCAATAAGACTAAGACAGGCATTATGATAGGGAATGCCTTATTCTGAAACGAACTGCGTGCCAGCCGACACTTGAGCTGCTTTGTGTGCGCATATATATATATATATATATATATATATATATATATATATATATATATATATATATATATATATATATATATATATATATATAATGTAGCGATGCCTTTGAAATGTGCTGGTTGTCGTCATTGAAGGATCCCTCGGCCGCCTCGCCTGACTACGACATCCGCGTGATGTACCGCTACGGACGCCAGCATGCTGACGCCGACGCCCTGTCGCACTCTCCCTTGCCTAGCGACAGTGCCCGCAGCTCAGTGTCTCACCTTGCCGTTTCTTCCATCGACATTCACACCATCGCTACTGAACAGCGCAAGCATCGATGGATTGCCTAACTGATGGACTTGTTCACTGATCCATCAGCAACGCCATCCAATCGCGCGTTGCGTCGTCAAGCCCACCATTTCGCCGTTCGCGACGATCTCCTCCATCGACGCAATTACAGCGGCGACGGCCGCCGGTGGCTACTAGTAATACACCTCAGTCTGCGTTTTGATATTTGCGAGTCCTTCCACTCTGATACGCAGTGTACGCACTCTGGGATATCGAAAACCTACCACCGCATTCGCCAACGGTACTTTTGACGAGGAATGTACCACTACGTCCAGAAGTTCGTTCGCTCTGCGTCGATTGTCAGCTCCGCAAAACTTCAACGCACCTGTCGCCGGACGGTCTGCAAACTCTACCGTGCCCTGACCGGCCGTTTGGGCGCGTTTGCATCAAGTTGTATGGGCCACTTCCTCTGACGTCCGCTGGTAATCGCTGGGCCATCGCCGCTGTAGACCACCTCATGCGATACGCCGAAACTGCCGCAACTCCCAGGGGCTAGAGCGCGCGATGTGGCCTCCTTTCTGCTCTACCAATTCATGCTACGTCACGGTCCACCTCAGGAGCTGCTCAGTGATCGAGGCCGTGTCCTCTTGTCGGAAGTCGTCGAAGCCATTCTCAGAGAGCGCAACGTTGTTCACCGGAAAACTATTGCTTACCACCCGCAGACGAATGGCCTCACCGAACGCTTTAACCGTACGCTCGGCAACATGCTCTCCATGTACGTCGCCGCCGATCACACCAATTGGGATGCCATTCTGGCCTTCGTCACCTACGCCTACAATACCGCCCCTCACAACACTACTGGTTTTCCGCCCTTTTTGTTATTATATGGCAGGCACCCGTCGCACACAATCGACACAATCCCTCCATACAAGCCGGATCGATCTGAGTGTGCGCCTATTTATGCCACAGCCAGACTTGCTGAGGAGTGTGGCGAGCTTGCCAAGAACTTTACTACGCATGACCAAGAGCAGCAGAGGAGCATTAGCGGTGACAAAACCACTTCTGAGCCGACGTTCCTCCCTGTGCGGTTTATTTGTTATCACAACCGCCTTTTTCTTTGCTTGTTTTGCTTTTCGTATACATTTTCACATGATTGCTTTGTCAGATGCGCAGAGCTCAGCGAAGTTGGTGCCACGTATTTCCGATGTGCGTTTCGCCGCGGTCTTGGGCTACACTCTTATTCAGCAAATATGGTAATTTTGTCGGCGCATGCGAGATTGAAAAGATTGGTCACGTGCGCAGGTTTCTGCTTGAAACATCTTGTTCCTTGTTGTCCAGAAAACAAACATTTGGCAGTCGGCGCTCGTGGTGTTCTGAATGTTTTCTTTTGTCTTCGTCATCTCGCTCAGTTTAAGAAAGTGTATCGCTTACTGAGAAGGGCGCTTCTGCTCATAGTCGGGAGGTGGACTGATCACTGAGTGTACCGTGGCCACGGAACAGCTCGTCATGAAGTTTTGCTTCGGAAGCTTCGAGTTAATCGAGATATAGGGGGTCTACAGCTCGCAGTGCCAGTAAATCAAGGAGAAACAGGTATGAGACTTGAGAAGCTAAAATGGTTGAGTACTAATACTTGCTTGCCATGAATACTGCGCCGTATACCAGCCAAATACAGATATCGATTGGCCCCCAGGCCTGAGATCAGAATGCCGACCTAGTCAAGTTGTGCTGGAAACGCAGTAAATGAGACCGGAACGTCTCCCACTTCGGTTCCCGAGTCTACCTTAATGAGTGCGGTAAGGTCTTCAACAGTTACGTCCGCATATTTTATCCTACAATGGGCCGATGGCAAGAATTTGCATGGAGTTGACCTTGGATTGCTTGGCTTTTTTCGGATTTGCGAAAAGCGGCAGATTTCCCCAAATTCCCTGTATTTTCACAGAAGTTTCCAACGCGCTGTGAAGTTAGATATTCGAAGCGCGATGTGAGAGGTGGCACGGAGGCTGCTCTCGCAGTTGGCCTGTTGTATGAGAGGTGCACGCGATCATGCGCCATGTTGGCAACGGAACGCTACTTCTTGCCTCTGATGAGCGAAGTGCGCGGGGTTTTTAAGGTTGCGTCATGACAAGGGAGCGCGAACGAAGACGAAGAAGGAACTGGCGCGAGCGTTGAGAAAAATAAAAAAGCAAGAAATGAAGCGTCAATCCGAGTAGGCCACGGCAGTCACGGGAGGTGATGCGAAAGAAGCGCGAACACGGCGTGGAACCAACAGTCAAGAACTAAGGTATGCTAGACGAAGGAAAAGGGCGAAGCGAGGTGGTGAAAGATGCGCCCTCCGAGCGACGGAGATGGGCCGCGTTGGTCGCCCCCGCTCACGCGCGTTTACCCGCGGCTAGAACATACGATGCGCGGAAGGATGTTATCAATTTGGATTTTATACGGAACATGACGGCGACGGCTATGGTAAAAAGCCGTCGAAAGTGTCCATATAATTACTATCGCAATAAAATTTGTTCTTTCCAAAATATTCTAGCAATTCACTCTTTAAAATACAATAAATCCGCATAATTTATTTTGAATACATTTAAGATGGCGTCAAAATGGCTGGGACGTTTGCTATCGACGATCCTTCATAGAAGTCTTTGGGATGACAGTGCGGTGATGTCTGATGGCGTGGTCATAAAATAGAGAACCGGTTTAGCGAAGGGAAACTAGCTTTAACAACGGTATGAAAAATAAGCAGCCCGAGCGCATGGAACTACCCATGGCCCCCATGAGATGGCGCTGTGGCAACAGGAAGCGGAAACGAAAACTTTTGTATTGATTTTATTTTGTAAAAAAAAGGCCGCTTTTGCGAATTTTTTCTTTTATTTTAACGTATTCTGCGCGCATGCACCTACGCGGCGACTGAAAACTTCACTCGTGTAGGGGAATATTGCCTCGTACTTTTTCGCCCGCTTCTTTTTTTACGCGCGTTTACACGCCCAGCAGTATGCCTGGGCGCCCTTTGAAACACTGTACTGGTGTGTACGTTTACATGAAACCGAAGGGCATGTCGTGACACCAGTACAAACAATTCACGAGTGAGCACAGGGAACAATATTCTTTATTGACAGCAAGCCAGCAATGATCTGTCAATGCAAGAAATAAAATTATCGCGTTCAAACTATTATCGGTAGCTCGTAAACAGCTCTCCTTCGTCTTCAGGGACAAAACAAAGAGGAAAGCGTGTTTCGCCGGTCAGTTACGTTCACAATAACTAAGTTGTATTACAAAATAGACGTAAAACATCAGCATTAGCTGCTACAGTGACATGGAGAACTTCGAATTTCAGCACTTGCTTTCGACGAACACGGCTTAACACGCCCAGGTTTCTATGTATTAAAACATAATGCGGTCAAGGTGAGGACACTAAGCAGCTGGCGGTTCGCGCAAAGAAATCACGTTGGAGAGGAAGTCGAGACAAGCGTAAGCATTCGAACACGTGCAGCAACAGTGCAAATGTAGTACGTGCAGTGCTCACGGATTGAAATAGGACACTCGAAGCGTGTGGCCGCGAGTACGTGCAGCTCCACCAGTGGGTCAATCAATCAATCAATCAATCAATCAATCAATCAATCAATCAATCAATCAATCAATCAATCAATCAATCAATCAATCAATCAATCAATCAATCAATCAATCAATCAATCAATATTTATTAGTCTTGTCAAAAATATAGTACATTGTAGGTAAATATGCAGGAGGAGGTCCCAAGTTTAGACACAGCAGGCGCGACGTCATTTGTTAAAGGACCCCTGACACCAAAATTGAAACCTCGAGATCTTTGTGTTGTTTGACTTTCCTGTATACGGGGGCACATCTGACCGATTATTAGTGACGAACGTTGCCTTTATGATATCTTAATTTGGTTTTAAAGTAAGCGTGAGTGCTCACTTGAGTTGGCTGCACCTTGCGACATCCTGGTATGACGTAGATAGAGGCCCCGTGTGACGTTCCACGAGTAAAGCAAGTATTGTGGACGTCACAGAAGGTTTGCGGGGCGCACGTGCACAATACGACGACTGGCACCCGGCGAGGCCTATTGTTCCTCACCCCTCTGGCTCTGTTGTCGGGTTGCTCTCGAGGTAGTTTTCGTGAGGGGACACGCGCTTAACAGGTTTAACCCATACCGAGGCACCCACATACTTTCAATCTCTACCGCGCGCGGGGCCCCGATTTGAAAACCGCGCTGGCAACGTCACCACAGCTTGAGTGCACGTGGTCTTTGACGCTACCCCGCATGGGGCGCCAGTTTCTTGTGGTTTTTAGGCGGGCGTTTTGAAGTGATGCTAAAATGGTCACAATTAACTACGCTAGAATTAGTTGTACAATACGCTAGTGCATTTACGATTTAATTTAGAGATTACCAGACACAAAGCTACAAATTACAGCAAAAAAGTCACCGACAAAAATTTCGCTGTCAGGGGTCCTTTAATACAATGGAAAACTAAACTAAGAAAAGCGAAGAACTGCTTGGTATAAGTGTTACTAGTAAGAAGTACATTACTCAATAGACAAACTACATACACACCAAGTTCACAAAATTAGAGATGTACAGCCATTATACATTCAATAAACACTTTTTCAATTTTCCTTTAAATACATGAATGGGCATACTATCTTTCAAATCTCGTGATAATGAATTCCATAATGAAATTGATGAAAAAACGATGCTCATTTTTCCATAGTTAGTGCGATCTTTGGGCAACAAAAGGTTATTAGAGAGTGGTAAGTTGGGCGAGTTGGTAATGATCCATTATGTAACTGCGCAAAAAACGGATGGTGACTTGCAATACTTGTACTTGTACTTGCAATAAAGCTTCAGTTGATAGTCTGCGCCTGTTTGTGCTTTCCTCTCCTCTTGTGTCACCGTCCGTTTTTTGCGCAGTTATATAATGGGTTATTAGAGACCGCGGATCTTGTTCTATTGGGGTAGGCCCACCGCTGGAAACGCCGGCGCCACCAACGGCGTGACGTGCTTGGCAGGATCACGTGGTCTCAGCGGCCGCGTCGGCTGCTTGTGGAGCGCTGCCACATGCTTTGAAAACGAGTTTCAAGTCCCACATGCGCTGCGGTCTGTTCAAATACGGAAGTTTTCTCGCATTTTCTACTAATCTGGAACCATTGTAATAGAGTGGCTGCCTCCGAAGGCGACGAACATGGGGCTCTACCGCTCCGTGCCGCAGTGCCGGGCTTACGCAACGGAGCCCGGTGTCAGCCTGCACCGGTAACGGAGGGACTGCGTGAAGCCTGGGTTGTAAAGCTAAGAACCGGCAAGTAGCCATCGGCTACGAGTCTTGTGTGTAACAGGCACTTCCGCGACGAAGACTTTCGCTACTGCGTCAGGCCTACGATGTTCGGTGAGTAGCAGGCAGCGCGCACTGAGACGATGGCTCACGCACGCTTCCCGCTGGCAAATGATGCTTATCTGCCACAGGATGGAAAAGGCGCTACCTTTTACCACGTGCGATACCATCTCAGAACCCTCCCGTGCGACCTCTTGATCGTCGGCCCCGTGCTCAGCATCCACAAAATCGGCTGTAGATGCGCAAGTCATTGTTTAGATACGTTGAATGAAAAAACTCACAGGGTCCCTTATGCATTCGCCAAAGATGACTAGAACGAGAAAGCCATCTTTTTTTTTCTTGTCAGTCGATGTATTGATTCTCCCTCGCCCCCATTCAAAAGAGGTCTGCACCTAACGCGGTTTTTCACGGCCTCCGTGAGTGATCACGGAGGCAATACAAAGCGACCATGACGTGCGAATACGTCATCATGTAACGTCACGTTATGTTACGTCATAATGACGCTACATGTTTTGGTGACCTGTGACATCATTATGACGTCATATGGTCACGCCATCACGTGACAATTATTTTTTGCATCACTCGTGTTTACGCCGCCGACGCGGACGCCGAAGGGCAACCTTCCCGTTTGATGAGGCATCTAGGGCTTTCGACGTTTTGCATTGTCTCCGTGATCGGCCCACCGATCACGGAAGCAATGCAAAGAGACCCTGTCGTGTGAATACGTCATCATGTGACATCACGTTATGTCACGTCATGGTGATGTCATCATGAAGTTGCAAATTTAGGAGATCTGTGACGTCATGATGACGTCATATGGGGACGTCAACACGTGACTATTATTTTTTGCGTCACTCGACGCCGGGACGGTCAATGTTCCCGTTTGAAGAGGCATCTGGCTTTTGCCTTCATAAGCTACGCGACGTTTGTTGGTGGACGTACATAGCGAGAGTCAAATGCTGCGGCTGTGTGCTGCATTTATGTTGGCAATAACATTTTTTCAGTCAAGCCTGCGTTCCCCTAACGCAAACACTATGTGCTAAAAACCCCAAATTTATTTGTGCCACTCTCAAACTGACGGTGGGCCTCTCCAACCGCATGTATTTTCTTGGAGCCTCATTTATTTACGTGGGAAAGATGCCACACTGTTGGCGTTAGACACGACACTGCTGCCAAAATTCCTGGGGTACTCGTCAAATATTTACTATCCTGTTTTGCGGCTGCTGGTTGCTGCAATAACTTCTGTTTTATCCACCACTATTTCAAGTTCACGTGAGTCTTACTTCACAGCCGACGTTTGCAGAACAAGTCCGGCGAACATTACTGTATTTTCTTTCTTTTCCTTGGCGTTGCATGCTAGTATGCTACTACATGCTCGGTCTAGTGGACTACTTCTTCCACCAGCAATCTCGAAGTGGTGAAGCTTTGGTCAATGAATTTGGTGATGACAGAGAGCGGCAAGTTCACTGGAATGCAAATGGAACGATAATTAAGGAGCATTAAAAAAAGGTGTTGCATTTGCTCACGTTTTGTGTGAGCACCAAACGAAACGAATGCACTGAATAAAGAAACAGAAGCAGCAGCATTTGCCCGCTGAGTAGGCCGATCAGTACGCAGTGCGAGACAACTTGTCAAATGACACTGAAACGTACACGAATTTAGACCGAAAAAAAAAAAACACTGAATCGTCGGGACGGTACATCACAAAGTTGCCATGCGCACCGAAGCCGCAGTTGTAACGAAATTTTTTTGAAGTGCTCTGATAGGGTCCGCGCAACAGTAGTTGTTTGTGTACTCACAAATTCTCATATTTTGCGGCCTAAAGTTGACAGCGCGGTGCCAAAACGCGCTCGTAGCAAAAGCGAAACCATCAGTACGAGCATACATGCAGACGCTCATACATGCAGAGGCAGCGTCAGTCGTCGGGAACCCGTGCGATCGCTGGCTTGAGGCTTCTTTCTGGTATGCTCCGTTTGGTTACACAGGCGGTCTACTCTAACGAGATATTTCACATATTTTGCACTCAGCGAGTGACTACCCTTCACGCACGAGGCCGGTCTCCAACGCGGTGACCGCGTGAAGCGGGTGCTCGGTTTTCTGCAGAGAGACAGACTGTAGACTATCTTGTGCTTTCTGTTCGTCGAAAATAATTCTTTTGACAAGAAAGAACATATTTCTTTTCGAAAGTACCTGCTGAAATGTCCCGGAGGGCTTCCGCGAGGCGATTTTGTAGAGCGCCGACAGCAAAACCTATGGGGCGCGCGCCGGCGGCATCCTGCCTAGCACGCAATCGAGGCGTGTTCGATAGAGGGCGACTCCGTAACTACTCGCCGCCAATATGAGGCAGGGTTCTGTTTGGTGTCACAGAAGTCTGGCAACTTGGGGCACACCACGTACGCTGGCAAAATACTGAGATGCGCGAAGCGGCTCGTGGGTTACGTGCGCCCCAGTGACACGGGCACGGAGGCACGCCTGCCTCGAAGGGGCAGGCGCGCGTGCTGAACAGCGCGTGGCGGCGATCGCGGCCAGTAGCGCGTAACGGAGACCCAGCCAACCGGCTATTGAGCGTCAGCGAAATGGCCGCACTCGCGAAGCGAGGGCGAAGCCACGATTAGTTTTCCGCGCCCGAAGGTCGCAGAGGGCCTTCACTGAGCAACAGGGAAAAACTGCCGGCAACTTTGCACGCGTCCGCACCAGCGTCCGTGGTGTGCCCGTGTCATATCACTGGGGCGCACTGCCCCAAGTTGCCGGACTTCTGTGACACCAAACAGAACCCTGCCGTATATGACGCTGAGAACAAATAGGATGTGATGGCGTTCGACGTGAAGCGAAAGATATGAGTCGTATTGCTTGCTTTTGCAGTACCTTTAATGGCCAAATGTGCAGTGAATATGAATTACCCCATGATGTGATGCAATAACTGAGATGGCTGTGTATGAATGCATCATACAGTGCCTTCACAGTTTCGATGCTAAAACACATTCGTGACTTGACTAATGCCCTTATACCATATGAAATCTTTTTACGAACAGAATTAATGTGTTCCTGAAATTTCAAATGTGTATTAACTATAACTCCTAAAAAAGATGGTTGATCCCTCCGTCATAGGAATCGGTATAACACGAAACTGAAACGTGTCTTCACAGAAGTTGTGCTTATCGTGTAGTGATATATGAGAGCTTCTGCAATGTCTATTGGCGTTTGGCAGCTATAGCACCCTTTGACGTCGACGCACCCATGTTGACGCCTAGTAGCATATCTCCATCGTGACGACTAACGCCCATGATAATGATTAAACTGTTGTGGTAGCTGAAGTTGTGAACATACATATCGAATCAGCGAATCGTGAATCGCACGTAAAGATGACATCAACAAGCTCATAATCAACACTGGCACCCGATATGCACTTCTTCAAACGTCGTCAATTAAGGAGAGAAGCGGCACAGTGTGCGCTTACTAGTAATGGGTTACCGACGCCTGTGTTCATGCATACACTACCACACTGCGCTTCAGCAACACGGGAGGCAGGGGTTCGTAGCTTGCGCCGCAAACACGTGCGTCCCGCTGGCCTCTGTCTCGCTCCACCAAGGCACGACTTTCGCCCGTCGAAATCGTGTCCTTTTGCAGCGCGTATTGCAGCCGTTTTGTTAGTCGGTGCTTTCGCAATCGAAGCAGTCGGCGGCAGAGAAATCCCGTCTAATAATAATAATATCTGGGGTTTAACGTCCCAAAACCACGATATGATTATGAGAGACGCCGTAGTGGAGGGCTCCGGAAATTTCGACCACCTGGAGTTCTTTAACGTGCACCTAAATCTAAGTACACGGGCCTCAAACATTTTCGCCTCCATCGAAAATGCAGCCGCCGCGGCCGGGATTCGATCCCGCGACCTTCGGGTCAGCAGTCGAGCGCCATAACCACTAGACCACCGTGGCGGGGCGAGAAATCCCGTCGGTGCATGTGGAAGCTGCACTACTCCGATGAGCCGGCGCACGCTAACACGAAGCGAAAGGCAAATAACATAACTGCGTCTAGATTCCCTCGGCGACGCTAGCGCTCCCAGTGTCCCTGGCTGGTATCGAGACGCTTTACCCATGACCTCTGATATCGCGCGCAATCTAGGAGTAAGCGCTAGTAAATGTCGATCGTGACGCATTCCTTCTTTTCACATATCACAGACGGCGGCACCGCCCCGCTCCGCCCCGCCTGCCTACACCGCCAACAGAGAGCGCGGTGCGAAAGAGGATGTGTGAAAGATATAAGGCGCGTTCGTGGAGCGTCCACTATCTGCCTAGTTGGCTTAGCCGGTAGAGCGTTGGGCGCTTACCGTCGCGGCCGCAAGGTCGTGGGTTCGATTCCCAGCGGCGGATCTTTTTCTCAGTTTTTTTCTTTCTCACCCATTGGCGTCCATTTTATCAACGTTATAACCGTGACGGAAGTACTAGGTGGACCCCGGCATAAAACACTTTCGTGTTGAAATGAAGTGCTCATGGAACCCAGACGTTGCATTGCGGTATAGAGCGAGGGGGAGGATATCTGCGCAGCAGTATAGAGGCTGGTTCACACCAGCGACTAGCAACGGTCGCGCGACCGTTTGCGACTGGCGGTCAAAAAGCGACTCAAGCGACCGATGTTCACACCTGCGTGCGAACTATGTGGGTCGCCACATAGAATTCACGTCTGCTCGTATAGAGCTCGCATTGCTGTTACCCCGCAAAATAGGCTGACGTCCTGTTCCTGCGCATCTGATTGGTTCAGAGGTTTGCGACTGCAGTCGCGCGACTGAAAAATCGAGCAGCGAGCGACTGAGCCAAAGCAGTCGCTTTGCGACCGTTGGCGACCAGTCGCTTTGCGACCAACTTAGTCGCGCGACCGTTGCTAGTCGCCGGTGTGAACAAGCCTTAGCTCCTTGCGGTCGCTAACGAGGCAGCCTGTGGTTCACTACACTGGCAGCTTGGCACTGCAAAGCTTGTGTGCTTTCATATGCTTTTCGTAGTACTATTATTATTCTCGGCTCTCACCGTATTGGCCTGTCTTGAGCACATCGAGCCATGCGACGCTTTTCTTTTGCCGAGGCCGGATGGACTACCACGTGGGTATGAGTCAGTTTTTGTACGCGACAAAAAACGGCATCGTTACCGTGAATGTATGAGCCAGTTTTCTTGAAGCAACTATCGACGAGGTTGGAGAACCCTGTCTCCGAAACAGAAGCTCAGTGCCACCACCGATATGAGCCAGGATATTTTTGCCAGTTCTTTCTCAACAATGAATGACACAATCGGTGGAAGCGCCTGGTCTTCCGCAGCTGCTCAACAAGCTGCCCGAATGATACACTGAGCGGCGCCGACTTCAGAATACAAAGGCGTGCGCCACCGCGGCACAAGGTAGGCGCTATCGCCGAGGAGACTCCTGGGGAGAGTTCCCAAAACTTCTCTTTCCCACAAGACTTCATGTTTTTTCCATTGGTCAGCCCACTTCGTTAAATATATGACTCGCGTTGTGGTTCGCTGAAATATTCTCTTGCCGAAATTTCTTGCGTAAGACATATTCGTGAATTAGAGCCCCGAGGTGCGTGCCACCGAAGCAATTAAATATTAGTCTGCAAGTGTACCTGCATGCACGTCTCTCTCGACTTCTTTGCCTGGATATATCGCCAAATGGAAACACGCCGGCAGCTGCGTGCGCTCTCATTTCGCATTAAGGGTATCTTAATCGTCGGTAATTATTTTACCCTGCTTCCGCAGTCAGCAGATGGCTACAAGAAAATGTGCACAGGCCGACGTGAGCACACGCATAGTTGCAATGACGAAGAATGCCGGGGATTTTATACACTTACAAATAAGTGTCAGGCAATCTTGATTTGCCGTAAAGAGTACATGGTAATTATAGCATATCTCGTTGAGAGCCACATAACTAGAGGCGTCGTCACATACACACGCCCTAGGCGTGTACGTACTGCGCATGTCACGCTTTGTATGTGCCCTTTATAATCAATGCCTTATATGGCAATAAAGGCTATTTCATACACTGCTCACTCAAGTTCACATGGTGTCTGAAGTGCTGGGCAACGCGTTTCGCTAGCCCGTTTGTCAACGTCCGTCCCCGTGCCGCCATGGTCCTTGTAGAGCCTACTAGACAACAAAATGGGGCATCGGCGGTCGTTTCACCGCGAAGGGCACTCGACACCACGGGTGACGTTTTTCACAAGTGGATTACACGGAAATGTATATTTTGCTATGCTTTATACGGTGACCTGATTGAAGCAGCAGCCTAAATTGTTCAGGCTGTGACTTTTCTTGTGATTATTGCTGAACAAGGAAGGCCAGCGTTCTTTACCTTTAAGTTTGAAGATGATGATGATGCGAAGGAAAACGCTGATAAGCTCATTGAAAATCTTGAAGCCCGCTACAAACAAGCCACGAATATAACGCGGAATGCATTTCGTGTTGGCTCTCAAGACGAGCAAGAGGATGAAGGCTTTTAGGATTCGCTGATTCACCTTCGAACCCTCGCGCGTCAATGTAAATTCCCAGAACTAGGAGAAATAATATTGCGAAGTCGAATAATTCTAGAAATCAGAGATTATAACCTGCAGCAGAAACTTCGGGCGGAGAATTGTTGCATGCCAAAACTATTGAAATCTGCCGGGCCCAGAGCAAGGACAAAATTGTTTTAACGAAACCCAGGAGGCCTCAGCGAGCACACAGCTTTTTTTAAGAGAACTTACTATATAAACACACAACAGTAAAAAAACGGTGTTACAAGAGAACCAATTCATGTGGCAAGGCACTATCAGTTCACCAAATATTCAGGTCAACAAATTGTCGGATAACCTTGTATGGGCCAAAATAACGGGAAGAGCGTTCCGTCACTGTCACTTAGATCTGTAGCTGTCAGGAGCATAAGCGTGCGCACCCGGGGTATGGGGCGCAATGCCTGCCCCATGCATTGTCTTAGTAAGAAGGGGGGGGGGCATTGCGATGAACCTTTGTTCCCGTTGATGGAGTACCCTACGTTATGGTCAGGAGCTGCCGGAGTCTGCTGTGCTCAGACACTCACTATATGGAAATTAAATCTACTTTAAACGTGTCGAAGGGATGGGCTCGGCGAGGTGAAAATATTGGCTGAGTCCTCGGCTGCGCCCGGAAATAAGGAGGACACCACACTTAGGAACTTCGTCTGTTGGCTGGTGATCGGCCCGCCATTGTCTCTTCGCTTCGACGTCCGCCTCTCGAACTTCTGGAGCACCCTGACGCTGTCGTTGTGCTTCTGCGATCAGATCCCTCATCTGCGTATCGGCACGGTGTTGGCTTTCTACTTCAGCATTGGCAGCCCTGCCCTGACGATCAGCCAGTCGTTGGCGTTTTATCGCTGGATTTCCGCTTGGCAACGCTGTGGTGGATTCGCCCGGCGAGGACGCACTCGTTCACGGACCCACTGCCGCTGCTGTTTCTTCAAGGCCGCATTTTCTTAAGGGGAGCTAATCAAACGCGGCCTACCACTCTCACAGCCGTCCCTGGACTGGCGAGAGACAGCGCACGCAGACAGCGAACACGTGAACCCTCCCTCTACCTTCATCCGAGCGACTGGGTAGGATGGTTAGGAGCTGTGGGCCGGGGAGCTTCCTGCGCACCAGCTCCGGGTCAGGAAGGGGACATGCCAAGCGCCAGCGGCCGCGTGCATTCGATCCTTTATTTCTAAGTAGGTTCCTGCAGCCAGAGTGTCGGGACGAAATGTTTTCCATTTCGGTTTTAGTTTCGTTCCCCCGCAAAAAGTTACGTTCTGTTCCTGTTCCGAAACGAAAAAATAATGTTCCGTAACGGTTTTTTTTATGCACGAACTTGAACTTAAGGTAATCATAAAAAACATTGGATTTGTGATATAGTTACTTGCCCTCCTCTTAATTAAGAAAGTGGGACAGGGGTACAACATGTTCTTTCTACGTTCTTCAGAGGAGTGGAACAACCTGTACCACGAATTCCTACCAACTAGTACCAACCAATACTATAGCCTTCAAAGTCATGCTATTTATTTTCTCAAAAGTCAATTACGACATTTTTAGCGGGCTCAATGTTTTGTGTCAAGGCAGTGAGTACGATCTCAAAAGCAGCACGTCATTGAGTGCACTCTCTGTGCGAGACCGGTGATCTGATAAAAAAATTCGCCAGGCCAGCGCGGAACACGCAGCACAGTCACAGCGTAAGCTGGAACAGCGGCCTTTCTAGAGCACGTTCTACACTAGATGTAGATGTAGATGTAGATCCTTTACTGCTGGCTATCTTGGGGAAACTAATACAAGTACACATGCAAGATACCCACTATACCATAAATCATCATAATTTTTCTGTAGTAGCGAAGCACCCACTATGCCACTTTTCCTCATTCTTTGGAGAATCGTTGTACCTGCTACACATCTGTGAGGCATTATGCGCACTTTGTGCTATGTTTAATGACGATGAGTAATTATGGCTGATCCCTTTATAACGGGTTGAAAGCATTCAATGACTGACTCCTTGAGCAATTCGCATTGCGTGAAGCCAGGTTGCTATTTTACTCTTCTGCCACGCTATATAACATATGTTAACACGATTCCTTGGCCGACATGACGCCTGCATAGAGTATTTTTGCGGAGAAGTTACAAGCACCAGTGTGACACTGTGGTGGAATACTCCACTGCCACGCACAGGGCGCGGGTTATTATCCCATCCGATCCTAGAAATTTGTTTCTCATTCTATTTTAGGGGCGAAGCTCCTCTTAGTCTAACCTTGTCACGTCTCCGTTGTCCCGCGTAACCACTTTGCAAACTGCCCACTACTTCGTCTTTGCAAACATCCCACTACGACCCATCACCGATCCTTTGCAAACTGCCCACTACTTCGTCTTTGCAAACATCCCACTACGATCCATCACCGATCCATTACTTCACCAACCATAAAGCCGTTATAATGAAGGGCGGACGGAAGCCACCTTTGCAAACTGCCCACTACTTCGTCTTTGCAAACATCCCACTACGACCCATCACCGATCCATCACTTCACCGACCATAAAGCCGTTATAATGAAGGGGGAACGGAAGCCACGTCTAGCTACCACTTATGATTAATAAAATTTCTTGTATAAATATATACAGTGTTTGTCACGTCTTTGATGATGTACTGGGCTATCGCTTTGATTACTGCTGGGCGAAACCACTGAAGATTTCACGGTGTAACCATGATTGCTTCAGGACCTTCGCCCAAGCCCTTCATCATTCACCCGTGGATATGCTGTGAATTTCTTTTTCTTATTTCACGTGACAGCGGTTAAGGGCACCGGCGGCGGCAGCGGCGGACATATATGGCGCCAAAGTCAGCTGTTGTGATCTCATAACAGCTTTCGCTATAACAAACTTCAGTGCCGAGAATACCCTTGCCACGCTGGCCTGCGTGACAGGCACGCAAAAGTCGACTTGCGTTAATATAAACCTCTCTGGTTGCAACTGTTTTCGTTTTTCGCGCAATTGAACATATCTTTGTTTTGGAACTCCTGCCTGAGGTACGCGCTAATAGTGTACTCTGAGATGTGCATAATTGCTCACGTTGCATGACCTCAGTAGTTGCGGACTGCCCAGTGTCCTCGTGAAACGAAAAACGATTTAAAACATTTCGGTTTCAATCCGGATTGAAATAATAGATAAAGTTTCGGTTTGCGTTTTGGTTCTAGACAAAAATATCGTTTTTTTTGTTTTTCGTTTTTGGTTTCCGTTCCGTTCGGACACCCTGCCTGCAGCTGCCGAGCTCATGAGTCAGGCGATACAAGCTTCCCTTGAACACGGATGGAAAGTTATTCGAAGGACTAGACCAATAGATATAGACTACTGTATTTTGGAAGAGACACTAGAAGACAAAGATAAACTGAAAACGAACACAAGCGGATGGAATAGATCGAAGTAAACAATGTTCGAGAACTCGTTAGGGAGTTTGACTGGCTGAGAAGCTGAAGACGCGTTAGGGACGCGTCAACGCCTCACCAGATAGTACGTTGCATTAAATGGTAGGTGAGCAAATTGTGCACAGTGTGAGACACCTAAGGATTCTATACTCGAATCTCTTGCTGCTATGGGTGCATGACACCTTGTTCGGTACACCTTCGGAGTTCGAGCTACGTCGCTGTCCCAAAGGAATGACGGCATGCTTGCCCAATCGTTACTATTGGCTGCAATGCACGTAATTTCTAAAAAATCTCCCTTCAGGAGTTCTGCAATTATCAGGGACATAAAAAAAAATCGAGCACCCAGTTCCCTCAGATAATAACCTCTGCGGAGCAATTCTTGTTAACATATATTTTAAAGCATTTTTTACCGTGGATGATGAAACGTTCCACAAGTTCACCAATGTATCGAACGCGTTTAGTGACACCTGTAATAAGGAAACCTGGTGTAATTACACTATTATTAAATACCGACGCAAGAAAGGGACTCGGACCGGATAACATACCTAATACAATCCTAAAAAATATGCAGAATGGTTAACCAAATACTTGTGTGTATTATTTAATAAATCATTATGAAATGTACACTACCACCGGATTGGAAAGACGAAAAATTCGTTCCAGCGTATAAGTGCGGTGACAGAGCGGAGGTCTCCAATTATAGGCTCATTTCCCTAACCACCTCAGTCGGTAAGCTACTTGAAGACATAATGCTTAAAAATATAAAAGCCTACTTCGAGTAAGAAAACATCCTTTCGACTAACCAATACGGTTCCCGTAAAGGACTGCCAACTGTCACTCAGCTTGCATAACTAAAGCACCCTCTCTCACTTAGTGTGGATAACAACAAACCAATCGGCCTAATTCTATTGGACTTTTCAAAGCGTTTTATCGTGTTTCACACAGCACACTCGTTACTAAAACATAAACAACATTAGGCAACCGAGACATCGTTTTCTGGAGAGCTGAAAATATAAAATGGATTGCATATGCAGACGACATCATTTTTTTCTCAAGGGCACAAATGCGGACACTCTAGTAAATTGTGCGAACACCGTGTTCCGGGATATTACAAACTGGGGTGATAAAAACTATTTAACAAATAATGCTAAAAAACATAAGCGGTTATATTTCGCCCGTAGCATAAGGCCCTAAGTCTTGAAAGCAGATTGCATTTAAACAATGAAGAAGTTAACGTTTTAAGTGAGGTAAAAAATCCTAGGAATTATATTTTCCGAAAATTTACATTGGAACAACCATGTCGTGTGTCCTTGTGAAAAGCTAACAGAAATAACGGCAACCGACAGAGACACCGACATGTCTTGACTACCATTGTGAAACAAACTGTGTATAACTCTCCATTTCTTTCTACACTAAATTACTGTCACCTAATCTGCGCTACAACATCAAAGCAAAACATCACAGATTTAAAATTATGTCAAGAACGAGCAATCCGTGCAGTAGCCATTCTTGCTTCCAAAGTGCACAGGTCTAAATATTTTTTTCGAATACAAAATAATGCCGTGTCAATTCATTTACTCATGTCATCTGGCTTCATGTACAGAACTGCGTTGCGAAGGGGAAATATTGGTTACATGAATTTATTTAACCTCAATCATCGCCAAATTTTATATAATACAAAACATGCAGATATTTGATTCACACGCTTCTGTCGTACTAACTATGGGCAGCAATCGGCATACTAACGTATTGCTGATCTTTTTAAACACCGAAACTACATACGGATTAAACCCGGTTACCATGTCTCCTCGCTCCCTTTATTTTCACTCATTTTCTTTCGTTAAAACCAGCTGTGTGATTCGTGCAGCGCATGTGTGTGCCTAGGTCTATATATAAATGCACAAGCACATATATCACCTATTTACATGGAGTATGACGTTTATGATGTGTTCATTGCATTTTTCCTGCTTTTCACTCACGATTTTTTCATTGCCACAATTTATTTTCTGAAATTATTTTGTGCGTATCTGTTTCATACCGTTGCATTGATTTTTGTTACATTTACAAAAAATACTGAAGTTACCACATGTACATCCACGCTACTCTATTACACATTATCTTTTATTTAACTGTCTAGACATATGTTAACATGTCATGTACATTCGCAACGAAAAAAAGATTAGCACAAGTGAGCGGTGGCCGGAGCTTCAAAATTGCAACACGCGGCCCTGTTATTTCCGAGGGCACCGATAGCGAGAGTGCCAAGCACATTCCATTTTCCAATGGAGGGGCGGCCGGCAGAAAGCAGCCCCACTTGCTGTTGGCCCATTCGAAAGCGCACATCTTAAGTAAACGCTTGTGGATTCCTTATCGGCAGACTTGGCTATGAGCATGATTTCTGTTTCTTCTTCGTCTTTTTTTTCGCTGGAGTTGCGAGCAATCATTTCTTTATCGCAGTTGCCCCGCAAAAGCTGTTCATTGAGTGCTTTTCGCCAGCCACCTCTGCTTTGTAAATTGGAATGTGCTTGACACTATCGCTATCGGCGTGCTCGGGAACAACAGCACCGCGTGTCGCAATTTTGGCGCAGCGGCCACGGGTCACTTGGGCTAAAGCTTTTACGTTGCGACAGTACATATGCCATGCTGCACATTGTCGAACTGTAGCACAGGGGACCGGGCTTAGTCAAGCTGCACTTATCAAGCTTTTTCCCGCCACCCCCTTTCTCCTTGCTGAGATGAAGTAAAGTTCAATTTCATTTGATTTTAGAATGGATAGCTAACCGATTACAGTGTGCAGAAATTAACGATCGGGCATCCACTCTAACTCGTGTCACTTGTGGTATGCCTCAGGGGTGTGCACTGACTTTATTTCTTAGCGTAATATTTATCAATGATTTGACATCTAACATACTCAGTAAAATTGATTTGTTCGCAGGCGATTGTGCACTTTATCATGAAAGTAACTCTCGTGGGGACCACACAACGTTAAATGAAGCATTTGACTCAGTGTATAAATAGTGAACTGATTGGCAAATGACCCTTAACGTTAATATACCAGCTGCCCTAAGAATTACCAGCAAAAAACAGAGGTCTGAGTGCCCATACACTACAAATAACACCCAGCAAGCTTGAGTTCAACAGCACAATTAAGTTGCTTTGCTTCTTACACGTGATAGTGGATGGGACTCTCACATTGACAGCATTACCTTAACTGCCTTACCCAAACTATTCAGCCTCAAAAGACACCTTTGTCTTGCGCCACCTGGGATCAATCTCTTAGCATACAAAGCATCACATGCGAGAAGTTTGCAAATATGCTAATATTGCACGGTTTCCGCACACTAAACATAACAATAATACACTTCAATGGACATAAGGGTCATTAGGTTTGTATTTAACAAATAAAAATTTTCACACAAGCCTACGGATTACTAAAAAGGGGCCCGCCTTCTTAGCCTTCATAACAGAGCCAAAGTAGTGCGATTAAAATTCATGCACCAACTCCTGCACAACCAGTAAAACAATTACACTGCTACAAATATTTCGAAAACCACAGCAAGGCCTACACGTAAAAAACACTCCTAAACACTCAATGAATATACACACCAAACTAACGGATTATTACACTTGCTTTCCGACAGCGACAAGAGACTCGGGTCAACTTGACTGATCAAGTGCTGACACTTACTCGCTAGACAATTTTATTACAACAATCGCGCAAGCTTTACTCACAAGGCGGGATTAAGTTGCGTTATTGGTTTGCTTATCTGTAACCATAACTAATATGTGCATTGCTTTGTTCTGTTTAACTATTCTATTTCTACGGGATTATTTTGTGTATTATAAAACCTGTTTTACCATATATTTACAGTTCATTATTCATTAAACATTGTTGAAGAACCTGCTGCATATATGTTGCTCATTCAATCTATTGTTTTTAACCATTCACTGCACATTTTTTTTTGTTTCTTCGTACCATTATTCGTGGAGTAGCATGGGAGCGTAACAGCGTTACTACCATCGAAAATAAATTTTGTGGATTTTTACAGTTGTATAAGCAAAAAAAAAATATGTTGCAAATTTAAAATAAAGAGCAAATAAAGACCAAGTTGAAGGGGAGAAGCACTCAACCCGATTCGAACTCAAATATTTATTTGCATATTTCCATTTCTGAGAAGAACAAACCCCATGCAGACACTGTTGCATTTGCGCAACATAGCAACGTTCTGTGGCCAGGAACAAACTATTACGAGATGAAAATGTTTTTTGGAATCTACACAATCAGGACGATGTGTAGCAGAGCTGAAGAAAATTTGCTCCACTTTATCGCTTAGGCAATGCAATTATAATTGGCAATAGTTAGATGTATCACTGCAGGCTGGCGCGTGCAACATCCACCGTGGATGTTTTCAGAATAGTTGCACGGGATGAGCACTGATGGCAACACAAGACGTTGCCTTCCTTAAAGCAATGTTGCGAAAATGCAACAATGTGCAGTAAAGTGATAAGCCGACATGCTATGCTACTTTGTTAAAATTTGTAAGGTAACTCTTTTTCTGGTTTTTTAGCCTTCTGCAACACCCTTTTCCTGCTTTGACCTCATATGAGGTTCGCAATATTTTTTTAACACGAAAGTGTTTTGTGCCGGGGTCCACCAAGTACATCCGTCACGGATATGACGTCGATAAAATGGACGCCAACGGGTGAGAAAGAAAAAAAACCAAGACAAACATACCCCGCGGGGAATCGAACCCACGACGCTGCGGCCGCGACGGCAAGCGCCCGACGCCCTACCGACAAAGTAACTCGGGAGATGCTAGACACGGCGCGAACGCGCCTTATATCCTTCACACATCCTCTTTCGCGGCGGGCGGAGCGGGGCGGGGCCGCCGTCTGTGAGAGGTGAAAAGAAGTAATGCTTCACGATCGACGCTTACTAACGCTTACTCCGAGATGGCACGCGATATCGGAGGTCATGGTTAAAGCGTCTCGATACCAGAGAGGTAGAGTGGCCGCGCTGGCGTCGCCGAGGCACCCTTGACGAAGTTACGTTCTTTGCCTTTGGCTTCGTGTTAGCGTGCGTCGGCTCATCGGAGTAGTGCAGCTTCCACGTGCACCAACGGGATTTCTCCGCCGCCGACTGCTTCAATTGCGAGAGCACCGACTAACAAAACTGCTGCAATATGCGTTGCAGAAAGGACGCGATTTCTGCGGGCGAATGTCGTGCCTTGGTGGAGCGAGAGCAGCGCCTGCGAGACAGAGGCCAGCGGGACGCACGCGTTTGCGGCTCAGGCTACGAACCTCTACCTTCCGTGTTGCTGAAGCGCAGTGCGTGCTATGTATGCATGAACGCAGGCATCGGCTACCCATTAATAGAAAGCGCACACCGTGCCGTTTCTCTCCTTAAATGACGACGCTTTGAAGAAGTGCATACTGGGTATGATTATGAGCTTGTTGATGTCATCCTTACGCGGGATTCACGATTCGCTCTGTCCAAATATATGTTCACACCGTCAGCTACCACAACGGTTTAATCATGATCATGGGCGTTAGTCGTCGCGATAGAGACATGCTGTCAACATGGGTGCATCCACGTCAAACGGTACTATAGCGGGCAAACACGAATAGCCATTGTACAAGCTCTCGTATATCACTACACAATGAGCACTACTTCTGTGAAGACACGTTTCACTTTCGTGTTATACCGATTACTATGACGGAGGGATCAGCCATGTTTTTTTTAATAAATTAAAAATCAATGAAAGAAAATGGCTGAAAACTTGCACCGCGCAGTGCTCGATACACAGCGAAGCTGATCGGTCTCGGGCTTATTTATTGCTTTATCTAGGCAGAACATTTTGCTTGAAGTTTTGCTTGAAGTTTCGCTTGAACTTGCCTGTAGCATTAATCAACTTTTGCTTGAACTTGGCTTCAACTTGGCTGCAGCGATGTTGCAATTTTGCTTGAACTTGGCATGATCTTAGATGTAGAGTTGTTGAACTTTTCCTTGAACTTGGCTTGAACTTGGCCGTTGCGGGGTTAAACTTTCCTGCTACGACGCATGAGCCCGATCGGCGTCGTTGTGTATCGAGCATCGCGCGGCTTATTGCAAGCTCTGAGCCATTTTTTTAAGCAATTCGAGGCCGAAATTTTCCGAACGCGCGCTCATATGCCAATTCTTGGACCCAGTTACGTAATTTCATACGTGCTATATGTGGGATTTACCCAGTTTCTGTGGCACATACCCGCTTATGATGATGATAGTTTTTTGGTACAGGGTGAACGAGGCACGATTTCCTAAACAGCTTTGCTGTTAAAGATCTGGAGACACCGGTGCCGGGCAGAAGCTTGTTGACAAGCACAGAGTGCAGTGTTCCCGGCTTTACGTCGAAATTGCTAAATTGTTTTTGGATACCCAGTTGACAAGAGGTGCTGCCTTTTTAAGGCACTTCCGTACACGGATTTATGTGTTGCTTGGGAAAAAACGGGAATTTCCGGCAGTGTCTTACTGAATACAAAAAGAGGGTACTAATTACCCACGCCCCACGCTATCCTCCCCATTTTGCCGCCTCCTTAAGAGGTTTGGCACTTTAGTTAACATGCTTGTTGTACAGTTGCGTGGCAGCGTAGGCTGCATTATTGCAGTCTCCGCAAGATTTCGTCTAGCGTTTGCATTAGTTATACTGAAGCCAGGTATAACCGTTTAGTGTACACGCTCTTCTAGCACTTGCATGTATTGGTGCAATAAACATTCCTTTGTGGATGGGACATCTATGCAAATCCTCTCCGCGATAGCCATGGCTGCGGTGGGAGCTTACATTCCTTCTTAGGTTGTGACTGTCTATATATTTGTAAGGTACGTAGTAAGGGATCCTCAGTACAGCCATCTAGAAAGGCTTGTTTTGTTCACAAAGTAAGGTGACGTCATTTCTTGTCGACTGAGATGTAATACGCCACGTCTTTATTGCGTTCTTAAACAAAAGATATGAGCATATGCAGCGCGCACCATTTCACCCCACTGAAGCCTTTGCAATCCTAGGCTGCTCACAAGAATGCAGGAAGTAGGAGTTCATACAGTGGCTTGCCTCTGGCCTCCAGCTCTGCAAGAACAGTTTTATTGCGATAGCAATTATATGGACAGTCTCGGCTGGATTTTGCCGTCGCCGTCGCCGCCGTCATGCACCGTATATGTATAAGTATGTATATATATATAAAGGCCCCAAAGAAAAGTTACTCAGCAAAATGCTTCCGAAGCGCGGAATCGAACCAGGGACCTCTTGCCCCGCAGCGAGCGGCGCTATCCACTACGCCACGAAACGCAGATCCTCCACGTAGCTAACGGCGAGCGTTATATACACACCATTTAGCGCTGGACGGACTCAGAGACAGAAGGCGATAATAAGCGTTTCTTCATTACCAGCGAGGTGGCGCTAGGAGCCCGACGGGCGCATTTAAAAGTCGTCGGAGAGCTCGCTCGCTTCTTCTTATATTTGCGCATGGGAGAAGCTTGCCCTTCCGCTGTCTGCTCGCGCGGTTTTCTCGTGGCGCGGGGTAGAGGAATGTTTCACGCTTTCACCGTGATGTCCGCGCTCATGTTACGGCGCGTACGAATGTCACTCGAGCTCAGGGACGCCGCTAAACGAACAAACAGAAGATGAGCGCGAACTATCAAGTGTCACAGCTCGACACTTGAAGCACGCTAGTTTCCTTCGCTGCTTCGGCCGCCTTTGCAACAGAAGCGCTGTTCAAACTGAGAGTATCCATTGGCGAGCCTCACTTCGTATAGCATTAGTTCCTTGCTATCGCATTCATTGCTTCGCCCTTGCGGCGAAACTGTGACTTTTTTTTTTGTCTACTCAAACCATGCGATCGCCCCTGCACTTTGTTTAACTGCAACCACACCAAAGAAGTTGAAGTCCCACTGTCGCTACAACTGACAGAAAGTGTAAATTTTTGCATAAAATTGTCAAGCTTCACACTTACTTTAATAACCAATAGGGTCAACACCATAATGTTCAGCCTATTTAGGTCCGCTGCAGCACGAAGGCATTTGCAAATGATCTGCAGTTTATCCTATCTTGTACTAGCTGGTTTAAGTTTATTCCTGAAAACTCGTTAATTCCATCCCTCCGTTGAAATCACTGAGTCCTGGAGTGCGTTCTGATTCCTTGGTAACCATTCTATGGCTTTACCTGGCCACCGGTCGTCTCTCCTGCGTATTGTCTGGCCGGCCCAAGTCCATTTCTTTCGCTTGATGTCAACAAGAATATATCCTACCTTGCTTGTTTCTTGACCCAATCTTTTAACTTTTCTCTAGTTTGTTCCTTGTTCTCCAAGTTTCAGTCCTTAATGCTAGAACGGGCGCACCAAGTTCATAAAGACCTCATTGCTTTGAAAACAATAGACGCATGATTATTGAAAAAAGAAGTTCACTGAGCTATCGGTTGACTTTTGAAGTATCCGAGAGAAGTGAAGTCTAGGCGCGAGAGCGGGTTGCCTGTACTTCGTCACAATTGCACTGAGGATAAGGATCTTCAATAAGGTTGAGAGCTGGGCTAGTTGGTGACTGATCATTATGCCTATATGGTTAGGCATAACTAGCGAGTGTCGTGTCTTTTCTGTTTCTTTTGTCCCCGTCGAAAGTGCGCTACCTAACGATATAGGCATAATGAGGATGAGGAGATAATCGACGAAAGGCGAAACAAGCCTTTGATGCACCCGCTAAAACCGTGGCAATCAGCTTATGGCGGGTAAATATGCACAGAGACAGCGTGTCATTCGCGATCTCTCGATGTTGTGACATTTATCTGACAACAACAACAGGCGTCCGCGCATTGTATGGCACAGTATTCAGTGCTTGAAGCAAAGAAAGCGCGCGTAGCGTCCTCTTACCTGCGTAGCTGGGGATGGTGCTTGGAAAAGCTCTCCTTACCCGCGGCTGGTACGCACCAGAGAAATAGTGAATAAAACAAAATAAACTTCCTTTCCGAGTATGCTGATCAGTGAACGCGCGTAAGGTCGATATCAGGAATTGCATTTTTCGTGAAATTCCCACTGCGAGAAAACTGAATTCTAAACCCGTCTTTTCATGATCGCCTGATGGTCCTTTCGTTGGGCCGCTCTACAAGGAGACGAACGCTGGAGAGAACGCGAAAGGCTCCATGCTGATTCAGCCCGAAAATAGCGTTCTGGGGACGGCCGCAACCTGCACAGAAAGAAATATATGAAAAGAAAGAAAGAAAGAGGAAAAAAAGAAAGATGGAAAGCAGTGCGTTACGCACGCACACGCTGTTTCGCTTGACCGCATTTCGCAGACTGGGGCAATGCCTGAATTTTTCTTTTTTTTTAAGTGCGAAGCATTCCTCAGCGAACCTAAGACATTTCGAGCATCTATCTATCTATCTATCTATCTATCTATCTATCTATCTATCTATCTATCTATCTATCTATCTATCTATCTATCTATCTATCTATCTATCTATCTATCTATCTATCTATCTATCTATCTATCTATCTATCTATCTATCTATCTATCTATCTATCTATCTATCTATCTATCTACATCTGTAAGACGATTTCACGAATATGAATGCCTGGTCAGGACATGAATAACGGGAAAATCCCGTCACCTACGTCGTCAAACCCTCTCCTCCAGACACGTGTGGCGCATACCCGTTTATCACGTGCTGCGGTATGTGATATCAGCCGCAGGTGACTGAGAGTTATATCTACCCAGGAACGGCGAGAACAGACATTGATAATTTAATTGCGAGATCGTTAAGAACAACCAGCATCGGCAGCATTGACCCGACGATTTCAGAGATCAAAAATTAACATCCTAGCAGGAATCGAGCCCAAGAATTCTGCGTGGCAGTCAGCTATTCTACCACAGAGCCACGGCAGGTGTAGAAACTGCATTGGAAAAACACGCTATGCAGGCGTAATGTCGGTACAGCTTCAATTAAGGTTGCATTACTGGTTATCTAGTTTTATATGAAAGAAATAAACAATAAATATGTACTCCTATGATGCAGGCGTCATGCCGTTTTAGCGTAAATTGTGGTTTTAGTGTTGGCTCCGCTTTCATAGTAGTCTAACAAACATTCGATTTGTATTCCCATGATTCAGCAAGGTATATTCAAGCGTTGCTCTATCCCGGAGGAATGCGCTAACGAAAGTTGCGTATGACATCCACATAATCCCACCGTAAAGTGCGCTTCGTTTCGATAATACTCACGCCTTTGCTCTAAAGTGAGTGTCGACATAACGTCAGACAATAAGTTACCCTCTAAACGCCAGTGTAGTCGATGTGCCTGGTAAGGCTATGATGTGCACACAACTACTACGCTTACAAAAACACGTCGATCCACCTCGTAACGCCTGGCTCAAAACCAAAGAATGCAGCTAGAACAACTCAGCTGAGTGCTTCGCATGATACCGATACCCACAAGGCTTGCGATCTGCCGAATGTTTCTGACATGCGATGGTTTATCTCGAATTTATTGTATGCTGCTTTCCACGCTAGCCGCCTTCCCTGAATCTCAAGCAAACACGGGTAAAACTAGAATCTTGGCGTCTCGTGTATCGCACCCCTGTTCCAATTTCTGGCTCATTTTGAACAAAAGGAAGTATTCGGCTTTTTGACGCTCGCCAGATGACATCACTGAGGCATTAGAGAAGTATCCGAAATTATGCACCATGTGCAGCCATTCGTTGATGCCCGCTCGCTTTTCGCTTCACCGACAATTATGCGAAAGCTTGTGCCGAACACCTTGAGAGGTTTCATCTGTGCCGTCATAGCTACAGCGTCATTAGGATCCGTCACGTTTATGTTGTCCTATTACGCCCTATCCTGATGATCATGAATTAATCAAGAAGAGAACACGATTAGCGACGTTTTAGCTATGTACGACAAACCCTGCCATGCACCGTGAACTATGGCTCGCTTCACTAGCTTTCAGAGGGTGTTAAATAAAAGACGGGAATATTGCTCAGCACCTCCACCACTTATTAGGAACCGCTTTATTTGAGTCTAGCTCGACCTGTTCTACAATGATTATGATATATACAGATGAGGAAGTTGCACACATGATGATGATATGTCGAGATGACAAAGAAGAGTCACTGATTTGCTGCGCTCACAATATCGATATATAAACCTTTATTTCAAATGTATTCACGCGTCTCCGCAAAGAAAATGTGTCTAGCCAGCCCAGGGGCCTCCTGCGCCTGCGTAGCGACCACCGGCAGCGGCAGGTGCCGCAACAGGATTAGCGTTGAACACGGCATCTGCGCTCACACCCGGAGCAGTACCAGGCTCGTTGGTGTCGACGGTGGCACGAAAACCGTTGGCATCGGCCACGTACTTCACTGTGCGGAATAGACCATTGGCATCCCGGTATCCGTAGGCACCGGTCTTCGCGTTGCTGGCGTCCCCTTGTTCTTTGTGGAAAAGCTGGGTGCCAAACTCGTCGGTGGTATCGTAGCCGAAGCTGTATGGCTGGGGAGGCTGTTGAAATAGAAAGAAGTGTCGTGGGACAAAATAACGCCAGTATGCGTTTTGCCAATCAAAAGTTCGTAATATGCATAGCACGAAAACGTGGGCTAGCGTCTCGTATTCCCGATTTCTAGGTATGCTCTTTTTGTTCAGTGCAATGGCTAGTTACATACTCAAGGCATCAAACATATTCGTATCGTTATAGAGTCCAAATAAACTAAAGATTTCTTCTTGATTATGGGGCATGCTTATACCCTAGCGACTATTCTGTTCTTTGGGTTGAAAAAGGCTAGAGGTAAAGATCAGGTTTACTTGAGGAAAGTAAAAATTGCAGAACCGCGCGACAATTTTTTCTCTTTGCGTTGGCACTCCTGTTTTTATCAAATTACTGAAAAAAACACAATGCTGTTAGATAAGTAATAACAATCCATAGTCTGAATTTATTTCATGGCAAGTAGACCAAGAAACCGAAATGGGAGATGATACCAGTCAGACAGGTAGGTAAGTGGTTCTTCTACTGCACATGCAACGTTCCTTATGCAGTACTATCGGCGAATGCTTTCTTGTAAAGTTGTTATACGTACGTAGGCGGCACCAGCAGCGGAGAACCCCTGCGTAGCAGCCGCAGCAAAGAGTTGTCCTTGGAACCCGTCACCTTGGAAGCCATAACGTGGGCCGCCTCCGAATACGTTGCCCGCTCTGACAACGGTCACAAGAGCGAGGAAGACGGGGGCCTGTTTTGTTTGAAATTTGCATAAAAATACCATCTTTAAGAATAATTTACGCTCTGCCTTTGTCTTTAGGTTATGTACACAAAATATAGCGTATTATACCTCTGTGATGGTACACTCTCACTTATCTCGTAATTAAAAATCACTCATATGCGACAAATCCTGAAAGACTAATGAAATGTGAAGTATTAATAAAGTGATGAGCATGCTGATAAAAACTCGTGATGTGATTTGAATAACGCGGCCATGTGCGGTCCATTGAAGCTATGCTGAAAGGAATACTTAGGACTCTAAGAGATGAGTTTACAACGGCTCAACACGTGTCATACTATTATGCGTAACAGTGCGGACCTTTCTTGAAGAAGTACCGCGAAGGAGAGGCGAGGGTATGCAGTGAGATAAGCATACAAAAAACAAAACAAAGTACTGTAGCATTCTCAACTATTAACAATGTCTTAACTTATATCTCGTTGTTACACTTTCTTAACTAAACATGAACAATAGCCCATATAGTGTAGCTGCTGCTTCGAAGTTACCTTAGATATCATATCCGCAGATAAAAGGTGACTTCGTGATGTGCCTAGCAAAGAAGCTTCGAGTTGGTTGTAGAAAGAACACAGCCGCTCTTCACTTTTATACACCTGACCTGACTAGGCGCGATCTTCACCCTCTCTCATGTGACGTCACAAAGAGGGTTCTTCCTTGCGTCTTCGCTCTTTCTCAACCGCTACATCCTTGCGTGTCGAGGGATTGGGCCATGGTCAACGATGTTAAGGAAGGGTAACCGTGATCGCATTCCGCTCACGCAGGCCTTGCACTTTGACGCCAGACTGTGTTGCATTCTTCTGCTACTGTCGCTTTTTGCGTTGTTTGCTGAGAATAAGGATTATGTAAAATAAGCTTTAAAGCTCCAGATGTTCCTGTATATTTATTGTTGAGTCCTGATAACTAACACTGCAATAATGGGGGCCGAACGCATTATATAACGTTATTATATTTTATTCTAATATGGTTGCTGGAAAAGTGATAGTATTGGTTTTCGTAGAGTTGCGAAAACTGTACAAAAAGCCGTTCGCTTGTCTCAGAGAAAAAACATTATTTATAAAGAGCGTAATAGCTATGCAATGTCATCCGATTTGTTTGACCACAACAGCTGTGATTGCTGCTACGCTCGGAGTACAGAAAACGCATAATTCTAGTATTGAAGCGGACAGCAGCAAATGACTTTCCCCGCGTTTAATTTCTTCGTAAGCGTTTATGAGCGATCCTCTAGGGAACTGATCTGCAATTTATAATTACAGGTGTGTTGTGGTAGCAAACTGCATGATTTACCCACACATCATATAGATGTACTTATTTCGTACAACTTTAGGCAGGGGTTTGCTTGTGCTGGCTCAGTTTAGCTAGTCGTACAGGCCACCCTTTATCTCCTACAGGCATTACGCGGTACGTGCGATTTTTACGTAGCCGTTTTCTTGTCATGGTGATATATTTTATCAAGAATACGTGTCTTTTGGGGGTAATACATATGTGGCGTTTTTTTTTTCTAAAAGAACCAAGCCCACTTTAACTGAAACTGAGAAAAACTATTTGTTTGCTATTTGGTCGGGCCTGCTGCTACAATGTTTTCGCAGTGTGCTCATGCCGCCCTAACACCTCAAATCTATATTGCGGCAGAAATCTGTATAACCCACTATCGTCGGTATTTAGGATTAAATTTCGATTTGCCTCTTATAGATTGGAAGATTTCATTTGGGATTGAACTATCTCGTAAAATAAGTCTAAATCACAGCGAGTGAGCGAATGATATAGCAATATTTTGTGACACGTATGACAGCTTCCTTGTGCTTCCTTCGGTGTGGTCCTTTGTTGCATGGACATGATGGCGGTGACTAGACTTCTAGAGCGAGTAGTCCTTCCAGGCAAAAGGCGCATCATTTTGGACTATCAGCAGCGGCTTCTTGGTCTTGGAATCTATTGAAGGCCTTCAAAAAATGCTTCACCTCTTCTTCCTATTAGCTCGTCTTATGCCGCGCCGCTTCAAATCACTTCTTCAATGAATAGATCGGTGCCAAATATATTCATTTCACGTGGTAGACCTAAAGCCCAGTCGGCGAAAGCTCTGCCGGACCATCAATAAAGTTGTTACCAACCAACTTTTATTCAAAGTCGAAGATATCGTCTTTGAGCGAACGAAGGGCATGATACTGTAGCGAAAAACTAGAAAAGAAACACTGAGATGCAGAAAGAAGTAGAAAAGTCGGCCTCTCACTCGTTCTAATCGAGTTTTGTCCTGCAGCATCATGTCCTTCAGTAAGCACCAACCCACCCAAGAAAAACCAGCTGGGCAACGAAAGCGCGATAGCAAAGCAACTAGGACACAAATGAAACGTATCAGATGCGGTCATGTTGGAACTGCTTTTTTGAGTTCACGTTACAATCAGGAATTTCCACATTCTGAATTCAATTGTTTTAGAAGTTAAAGATACATAGCCACGCTTTACACTTACACTCCCGTGAAATTTACCTGGTTTCTTTTTTTGGATTTGGATCCTTAAAAAAAACGCCATATTGTTTTAAAAATCTTTCGAGAATAAGGTACCGCTTGTATTCGCACATATGCTCTGCGTCGAAGCAGAAATACCTTGTCATAGTACGGTTACTCTGCAAAGAATATTTAAGATAAATTGTTAATTCATCTTTAAGTATCAAGTCAAGAGGAGTTGTTTATACGGGAGAGTTGTTGGGTGTCACAATTGAGGACATGCAGACAAAAAAATTAGCGCAGCTTGCAGTGGAGGCGCAATTCTAAGGAGACAGCAGAACTGATGGGCACCTACGTAGTCCTGACTTTTGCTGTTTTGCTGACTACTGCAAATTTTCTCTTTATTTCTTATTCTACTTCTTTCTTCTCTCTGCTTTCTGTGTCTTTTTTAACTGTTTATTTGTATGTATTTACTTCTCTCTCTCTATTTCTTTCTCTTTCTTGCCCTTTTCATCCCTTTTTTTTTCTCTCTCTCTATTTCTCTCTTGCCTCCTGCTTCTTTCTATCCTTCTGTCTCGCCATCTCTCGCTCTATTTGTTCTCTCTGTTTATTTCACTCTTTCTTTCTCCTTCTGTATTTCTATCTCTCTATTTCTGTGTTTCTCATTATTTCTATGCTATGCTTTATTCTCTCCCCTCCTTCCTTCCGTCATTCTCACCATCACATCTCTGTTCCTCAGAGTCACTTTCCTTTTCCACCACATTGCTCCACTATACCATAGGAGGCTGCTGTATGCTCCACTAGCGTGTTTGGATAGCCGAGTGGTCACGACGCTCGTTTTTGGATCGAGGGTAGAGGGTTCGAATACCGCATCGTGAAGAATTTTTTTCGGCAATTTCTCTTTCGTTCTATCCATTTCTTCCTCTTCATCTCTTTCTTTCCCTGTTACTTTCTTTCACTCTGTATTCATTCTTCCAACCATCAGGGTTATTACACGCCACGCCGTAGAAATCGGCCCACGTGGTCTCGGAGCGAAGCAGAACAGGACGAAGAAGAAGAAGAGGATACAGAGAGCGCGTGCCGGTTCATGATGATGATCATATCGGTTTCCGACGGGCAAATTACGGGGAGCCTAACCAGCTCGCTCTTAAAAACAATACACGTAAGCATCAAATTTCAATAACGATATCGAAAGTGAGCGCTCCTCGAGTGCAGGCGTGCTCATGCCTCTCTCCTACGTTAGAAGGAAACTTCCCGCGATGAAGACGTGACAAGCTGAATGAAAACTCCTCGAAGCTGCATCTTGTCATGAAAAGCAAGCTCGCGTAACTTTCACGGGCAGGTCGCCTGATCCTTGCGCGTTTGGCCCGGTGCTTAACTATTTCTTCCGTATAAGTGCGCAACGAAAGCGCAATTTTCACATTTATTAGATGCGATGCAGCTTTTGCGCGGGGCTGTGTCCGGCGGTGGCGTCCGCGCTCCACTGCGCATGCGCCTATTTTCTCTCCTCTACTCTCCTATGCTTCCCCCCCTCTCGCGCGCCTCATTCTCTCCTGCGCAACGCGGCGATGAGCGCCAGGCATTCGTATCCCCTCCCCCTCTCTCTCCTCTCCTACGCAATCAAACCCCCTCTCGCGCTGTGAGAATTAACGGCCATGCTAGAGGGAACAGGTGACACGCCTAGCGTTCCTCTTCGCGTTACACCACGCTTTGAATGGATGGATGTAGCTTACGGCGCGGGACTTCGGCCCAGCTTCAGAACCTGGCGAGCAAGCTCCTAAAAAAATTACACCATCTCCCGCTCAAGCGAACCATCTTCCCACTGCTTCGCATCCACACATGGTTCCCTTTAGCGGGAGATGGTGTGATTTTTTCCCTGTACAGCGTAAAACTTTATTGCGGCAGCTATGGAACTTCTTGCAGACAGTGCCACAGAGCAAATAGTGGTTTTCGCCAACTAATAATGAAGAAAAGAACAGGTCAGCGCCACCCGCCACATTCAACATATGAGGGGCGCAGTTGTGTACTCCACACGAATTCCGTTGTTCCTGAGTGGGTTGCATTTATTTATTTTTTTAATTATATATACATACTGGCAATGCCACATAATTTAGAACAGGTGGAAAAGTAAGACAGATTACAGAAAAGTAAGTCATAGTAAGAGACAAGTTGGACAAAAAAATTTCGGTAGATCCGACGCCTTGTGCGAATCGGCTTCGTGCGAAGCACTCTGCGAGTAGTTGTCTATCCTGCATTTTTTGGCTTTGAGCCAAGCATTACGAGGTGGATCGACGTGTTTTTGTCAGCGTAGTAGTTATGTGCACATCATGGCGTTACCAGACACATCGACTACACTGGCGTTTAAAGGAAAACTTATTGGCTGACGTAACCTCAACACTTACTTTAGATGACAGACGTGACTATTTTCGATACGAAGTGCAGCTTACGGGGTGATGATGTGAATATCATACACAACTTTCGTTAGCGCATTCCTCTGGGGTTGAGCAACAGTTTAATATAGCTTGCGGAATCATAGGATTAAAATATACTGTTTAATAAACTTCTATAAAAGTGGAGCCAACACTCAAACCACAACCACAACCCTGCATAACGCCTGTATCACAGGAGTACATATGTGATGTGTATTGCTTCCTTATAAAATTGGATAGCCAGCACTGTAACCACAATTGACGGTGCACCAACATTATGCCTGCATAGGGTCTTTTTTTAACATGAAAGTGTTTTATGCCGGGGTCCACCAAGACGTCAATGACGTATTTCCGTCACGGAAATGACGTCGAAAAAAAGGTACACGATCAGATGGCAAAGAAAAAAGGTTCCGTCAACGGGCATCGAACCCGCGACCGCTCGATCCGCAACGACAGATGCCGGGCACGCTATCCACTGCTCCAAGGTCACAGACATAGGCGTGCGCACAGGGGGGGGGGGGGGGGGCAGGGGGGCGGCCGCCCCCCTTAATCACCTAAGAGGGGGGCGCAAAAGCTGCCCCGTACATTGACCCTTCTAGCCACCTAAGAAGGGGGGGGGGGCGCGAAATCTGCCCCATACATTGACTTAGTAGGTTGGGGGGGGGCGCTGCGACGAACCTTTGCCCCCCCTAATGGGGAACCCTGCGCACGCCTATGGTCACAGACTCTAGAAGCTTTACAAACGCGCCTTTTATATCTACCATTCTCCCGGTCGGCGGGGTGGTGTTGCCCTCTGGGAGCGGCCAAGTAATTCATCATTACTGTGGCTTCCGCGATTAGTACCTGCAACGTGTTACACGTTCGTCCCATTCAGCGCCTTTTCAATTGAAGCGCAATTTTGTCAATGCCTTAACACACCGCGAGGTGCCGACCTTAACGCAAGCGTCGTTAAACCGTCGCCCTCGCTCATAGCATCACGCTAATCAAACCAAAAATAGCTCTGCGACGCGCGCCTGCCTCACCTGGCTGTAACACCGCGTTTCCCGCTCACCCCGAGAAAAATTGCGGCCGGGCTCCGGGGCGGCACGACGCGCTTTGCGTTTCCCTCTAGTGCGGCCGTCGTGTTCAATCACATTTTAACATGCCGCAGGATGGCGCGTCCAATATGCGACGCTCTTCTGGCTATCACAACTCGTTCTCTGATTACACTTTCACCGCTAACTACTACAGCTACCACAAGGGTTTGTTTAATCATTGAACATGAACGTTAGTCATCGGTATGGAGATGTACCACCAAGCATCAAAGTGGGTACATCCACGTTAAACGGCGCTATAGCTGTCAGGCCAGACATCAATATACATTGTGAAAACGCTCGTATATCAATGTACAGAAAAGATTCAGTTACTTCTATAAGGACACGTTTTACTTTCGTATTATTCCGATTCCTATGACGGAGGGATCAACCATGTTTTTAAAACCAGTTTCAAGACGAGGCGTGGCTCTGTGGTAGGATCCCTGACTGCCACGCAGAATGCTGAGATTTACGCTGGGATCATGATTTTCATTCTTGACATTCGTCGGGTCAACGCTGCCGATGTCGGTTTTCCTTTGCGCGCTCGCATTTCAATTACCGAAAATTCGGCAGATCCGTACCGTGGGAATCAATTTTATGTGAAGCATGCGCAGAAAGTGACTGTTTCGCAATTTTTCACATTGAGCTAAACGTTACGGAATGACGCTAGATAAATGTGCAAATGGTATACGCACACGCATATTTTGAAGAGTCGCACGTGTGCTATATAACCAGTTATTTACAGCTGCTTAACGACGCCAACAGCAACATAGGTGTTACCAACAGCAGACGCAGTAAGCTGATGCGTAGTGCTTATATTCTTCAATACTGGACAGCGCGAATTCGAATAGCACAATGAAGGAACAGAGATGCACAGGAGAGGCGCTCCTCGTAACTAATGTTTATTCAGAAAAGTTTCCCTAGATATATATATACACAGCCGAGTGACACGAGCACTGCACGTACGTTACAGCCACAATTGCAGTTGTTAGAGGCACGTTACAGTTGTTATGCTCATACTTATCCGTTATGGAGGAGAACGCACGCACGTTTCACGAACCCGTGTGCATGTGTAGAAGGCGTTCTTCGCAGTTCTTGAATAAGGTCATCATCACCGTGATCAGTGAGTACCAGCAGCTGGACAGAACTTGTTATCGGATTCGTTGATGATAGCGGCTACGAACGGTCTAAGTGTACTGAAGTGCGAGGTATAGTAGAGCTGGTGCAAACCGCGGATGGCTTTTACGAAGAAATGATCTATGACGCCTCCTGTCCTGGACGTGGCACCGAGGTCTTGTGATGCCTTGTTCGCATCCAAGCCGTCTTTCATGTCGTCAAAGAAGCAGGCGTTGTTGTGTTTCGATAAATCAATGCTGAAGTCACCGGTAATCATGAGGGGCATGGTCCTCTTGGCAGAGTTATTGTATGAAGCATTCACTCTTGTTTTTGCATAATCCACGTGGTCGACGTTGCGGACCACGTGGACGAGTGGATGGTAGCCCACCGTCTTCCAGGGGTGCTGTGTCTTCAGCTCCCTTTCCTTGCGTCGACCGCTGTGGTGTAGTGGTTACGGTGCTCGGCTGCTGACCCGAAGGTCACAGGTTCGATCCTGGCCGCGGCGGTCGCATTTCGATGGAGGCGAAATGCTAGAGGCCCATGTACTGTGCGATGTCAGTGCACGTTCAAGAATACCTGTTAGTCAAAATTTCCGGAGCCCTTCACTACGGCGTCTCTCATAATCATATCGTGCTTCTGGGACGTAAAACCCCAACAATTACTATTATTATCACTTTCGTTCCGTGTCAATGTGTATGTTCGCGGTTACTGCGTTGATTGAGGCTATCACGTGTGGCACATACCCGCAAACATGAACTCTGGTATGCGGGTATGTGCCACGCGTGATTGAGAGAAAGGGTTTCATGACGTACGCGACAGGTATATTGCGTTATTCTTGTCATCACCACTGAATCGTGGTTGTCATACACTCATCCTACGCTATGCAAATTTTGGTATATTACAACGTATGGAGACGACCGGGAGAGTGCTCATACGTAGGCGGCTAGATAGACAGATAGATAGATAGATACGTAGATAGATAGAAATGCTTCGCATTTAGTATCTGTTCTCGCAGTTCCTAGGAAAATATAAACTGTCAATCACCTGTGGCGCACACCCGCTTACCATGGCCCGTGGTGCATGCGTATGTGTCACATATACTTGGAGGGAAGGGTTTGACGATGTACGCAAAAGAATGTTCACGTTTTAGATGCGAAGTATCTTAAGGCGGAGCTCAATCCGGTGGTGGTGGTGGTGGCGTGCGGCGTGACTACCCTTACTGCGCATGCGCATACCCTCTCCACACACCTCTTCTCCACTCACCCTCTCCCCTTCCCCTCTCCACTTTGCCTCTCCCCTCTCCCTCTCCCCTCCCTCCCCTCCCCACGTTCCCTCTCCCTTCTCCTCTCCACTTCCCCTCTCTCCTCCCCTTCTCCCATACTCCCCTCCCCCTTTCCACTCTTCCTCTGAAACGCGGGCTAGACATGCCGAAAATCTCTCCTGCGCAACGCCGCGATGAGCTCGAGCGCATGCGCGTCCCCTCCCCTTCTCCCTCCTCCACTACGCTGCCCCCTCTCGCCCGCCTGTCGACCGCGTTCCCCGCTCGCCCTGTGAGAATTAACGGCTAGGCTAGATGGAAGATACGACGCGCGTAGCGTCCCTCTTCGCGTTCCACGACGCGAGGTCGGTAGCATGCCCAACGAACGCCAACGGAACGCGATCGTGCAAGTGCTCCGGCTTCGCATCGCCTCATGGTCCCCTTTAGCGGGAGATGGTGTAATTTTTTCATGTGACGACCAGACAGTCATATTCGTCGACCCCTTTTACCCTCCCATCCCAATTTTGGTCTACACCAAGTTAAGGAGGTGATCACGAGAGCACGCACACGTAGGCGGCTAGACAGACAGATAATACGTAGATAGAAGCACTCAAGGTGCCTGGGGTTCCCAAAGAAATGCTTCGTATTTAAAATTTAAAAAATACAGATCATAACCGTGGGTAGATCATGCTGCGACGCGCTTTCATTCTTCGCTTCCTCGTTACAGGAGGTTTGATCCTGACGTAACAGAGCGGCTTCTGTTCCTGCGCACCATGCTCTCATATCGCCATTGAAATTCGAACAATTCCTTCGGCAACTCTAATGAAGACACATGCGAACGCGCGATTGAGTACTTGTTTGTCGGGCAAGTTTGAGCACAATAATCTGACAAGCAATAATGAGTGGGCCTGTGCTTGGACGCATGACTTGTTTACATGCTCGTGCTTTTGAAATTATTGTGCCTGACATCAATGTTGCGTCCGAATAGAAAGATATGCCCATGGCACGTTCCGTCCGAAGGAAACAACAGCGCGGTTTCATCGTAGGCAAAAATATTACACCATCTCCCGCTAAAAGGAACCATGTGTCGATGCGAAGCAGCGGGGAGAGGGTGGTGTTTGGAAACAGCACAAAATGGTGGTGTTTCCAAACAAAGGAACAAGTCCGCATTCACGACAGTGTAGCGGCGGGTGCGAGTGCATTAATGTGCGCCTGCGTGAGCACAACAGTTCTCTCAAGGTAAAGCCAGCTCGCATTTGTGGCTACGCTGTCGTGAATGCGGATGTGTTTCTATTGTTTGGAAACACCACTATTTGTACCGTCATGGGGGGCAGACGCAGCGGGAAAATGTGGAGGTTGCCCACATCAGTGCTCTACCAGATACATGCGTTGCTCAGGCCTCGATTGCATACTTGACAAAGAGCTGGATTATGGAAGTGCACGAAAACAGTTATCGTTTTGTTGATTTTAGATGCGAAAGCATCTTATGCTTGGGGCAGTGTCCGTTCTGCGGCGTCCGCAATCATGCTGTACATGCGCCACCTCCTCCCCCTCTTCTCGCGTGAGCGCGAAGAGGCGGGAGGAGGTGGCGTCAGCGCTGCCTCCGCTTCGTTTCTCCTCTCCCGTTTCTCTTTCTCCGCCACAGCTGTGCGCTCGTATAAAATGCGGCACGCGCTCGCTGCCGTTGCACTCTCCTTCGCAACGGCGCTATGGACGCTCGCGAAGCTAAACGTAAACGGCAACGCCGGCAAGCAAATCTCGAAGGTGCGAGGCTGCGAAAGCGCGCGTTCGCTGTACTTCCGTTATTCTCATTCTGTGCAACGGAGTGCGAAACGCCATGAAGAACGTCAACGTCAGCGCTAGTTGCCGTGGCAGCGCCACCGCCGTGGAGTAGAGGAAGGCTCGGGAAGCCGAACGTGAGCTTCGGCAAGCGGTAACTCAAACGCCTCGACAACCAACGTCTCATAAGTCACATAAGAGAAACGAAAACTCGATGCGCCCCCCCCCCCCCCACACACTACTTTCGCATCCCACTATGGTTGCCCATAGGAGGAGATGATGTGTATTATTACAATATTATTATTATTATTATTATTATTGTTATTATTATTATTATTATTATTATTATTATTGGTAGTATGTTCCTTACATTCTTAAAAACACTTGAAGGTCGATTAGAATTGCCCTAAAGGCCTGAACACGCGTACGCGTTGCAGCGCGTCACCGCGTAACCTTTTGACGCGGCGCCGCGCCCTCTCCCTATGGAGAGAGAGGGCGCGCGGCTACGCGAAGCTGCGCGCCTTCTTGCTCCATAGGGAGACGGCGCAGTGGCGCATCAAAAAGTCACGCGCTGACGCGCTGCAACGCGTACGTGTGTTCAGGCCTTAACATAACTCATGTGTAGGGTCTGCTTCCGAGGTTCAAAGCACTCGCGTGACACTCTGGTATCATACGTTATTCAAGACATGGTATTGATGGCATCACCTGTGAATAGTGTTCGTCATACAATTTTGTCAAGCTATATACCAAGTTAAGAAGTCAACCAGAAGAGCGCCCAGACGTAGGCGGCTAGATGGATAGATAGGTGAATCATAAGATCAACGAAAATAGATATTGAAAATTTTGAGGACAATACCGACAATCACTAGGGTTTTACGCTGTGGAGATAGGTTTACACGAAGCTTACCCTACGAGGCGACCGGGAAGGGACGCGACGTTCTCCACTGCCGCAGCGAACAAAGACGCTAGGGCCGGGTTCGTCGACTTTCCATCACGGCGCAGCAAAGGTACTCGAGACAGGTTGTCAACAAACACGGGCTTATTAACCCAAGATGCAGCACAGTGCGACAGTCACGGGTTTGCGGGCCGTCAGGGTAACTCCGCAAGGCCAATCGAGGACGCTTGCCAGCGGCGCTACGACTATCACACAAAGGCCAGCTGTCGAGCATAAGGACGAGAAGCCGCCTGCCAAAGCAGCGCTTCAGCCTCTCGAGCAGGCCTGAAGGCCCGAACACACGTACGCGTTGCAGCCCTCGCGCCCTCCCTCTCCCTATGGAGATGGAGGGCGCGCAGCTTCGCGTAGCCGCGCGCCCACTGTCCCCATAGGGAGAGGGCGCGGCGCCCCGTCAAAAAGTCACGCGTTGAAGCGCTGGAACGCGTACGTGTGTTCGGGCCTTGAGAGCATCTGACGCGGGCACGGAGGAAGGAAAGCGAGGAGAGGGCATGCCCAGCAGGCGCGCTGCGGGAAAAGTGTGGAGGAAATGACGTCATGGCGGCCATATTCACTGGGCACAATGGCGGCGTTTTGTTATTGATGTGGTGCGGTGCGGCATCGGTCCGGCGGTTCAGCGGCGGTGTGCACGTTTTCGTGGGCCTCGCACCTAACCGTGGCGTGCTGCAGTTGTACGACAGCATCCATTCTTTGTGCCGCATTGTTAGCTACGCGGTGTTCTCCCGGTGGTGGCTGTAACCAGAATTCTGAACTAGAAAGCGTGGAACGAGCGCGCGTATACGTACTTACTTTGGATTTGCAGTGTCCAGCAAAATCATGCTGAAGAGCCATCATAGAAGATAGAAACTGTGCTCCAGAATCTGTTCAATGAATGCCTTGCAGGTCAGTGACAGTTATGCGGTGTTGGTAATTATGACAGCGGACGATGCATTTGCGGCCCGCAGGTCCTTATTCAAGACTGTAATTGAATCTTGTTTTTCATGTTCCTTTACAGTTACAGCATGCTTGTGCGTATTAAATTACCTGTTCTGCTTCGCTTAAGATGCTCGCTTTTCGCAGTATTGTCTGTATTAGAGCAAAACTCGTTAAAATGTCTACTCACACCTGCACAAGGTCACCAGGTGCACCTTGTTGAATGCGCGTCGGACAAAGCCGTTCGAACGATGGTGACCAAATTATTTTAGAACTCAAGACAGAAGGAGCAGAACACATTTTAATGACACTTATGACAAGTACAAGTACGGAGGAAAATTGTGAAGTACACATCGAGCAGTACATCTACAATTCAGTGACGTGCAAAAATATTTCACCACAAATATTTGTGACTATAGCAATCCGAAAAATCTGTCACGTTGTTAGTCTTTAAAAACAAAAAAAGAATCACTTTTGTTGAGCATTGGCAGCATGTATTTCAAGCCTTCTTCGGGGAGGGTGTAGGTGTACCATTCAAATGCAAATTAGAGACTGAATACGGATGTAAGAAGCATAGGTCAGGAAAACTTGTGGAGCCCACTCAAACTCACTTATTAAATATTTTTTGCGCTTAGGGCTCATTCGGACTCACACTCACGAAAATTTGCTTCTATCCACTTTGTCCGACGAACGGCATCTTTGGGAAACCTGATAATGGATGGTTACACAACATATGTATTGCACAGTAATGTATACACGCAGCATAACATGTTATATTATAAATCTACAGAACGATTGCCACTATGCGAATTCGCTTGGCCTCTACTCTAACGCGTCCACCGAATAAGTAAATTTACTTACAAATGGTAGGAGGTGGCTGGTACTTCTTGTGAGCCGCGCGACTTGCATCCTGGCACACAACAGCTGGGCATTGCGGCTGTGACCGCGCACACAGCGACGTGCTCGCAGTGGAGCTTCGAGGGATAGTGCCAACGCAGTAAGACGTGCCGCTCGTACTATTCGAAATCCTCAGGTGTACACAATCATATCCTGCTTTCGTTAAGAAAGGAGGAATGCTGTGTTTGTTTACGGGCGCTGTTTGAACCGGGCGGGCATCCTTGAAGGCTGCGTCCGCGCGTGAACCACCCCTTCCCCACCACGCAAGGCGCTTAGCCTAGCTTAGCCGGGTCCCCGATAAGGGAAACAGAAACAAGCGCCTTCTCTTTTCTCTAATAAACAGGCAATTATCCCGGAGACCTTTTTCCCTCGCCTTCCGTCGGCTGGCTTTCTCTGCCATCCTTGGCGGCTGTGTCCGCGCGTGAACCACCACTTCACCACCAAGCAAGGCGCTTAGCTATGTTCCCGATAAGGGAGACAGAAACAAGCGCCTTCTCTCTCCTGTTCTCAAATAACTAGCCACTTATCCCGGAGACATCTTCCCTCGCATTCGGCTGGCTTTCCCCGCCGTCCTTGGCGGCTGTGTCCGCGCGTGATCCATCCGGGAGACCTTTTCCCACGCATTCCTTCGGCTGGCTTTCCCAGCTTTCGTCCTAACGCGATCCTCGCCTTTAAGTTCTCCGTAGGTACCAGTGCGCGTGATCCACACCAGAGACATCTTCTCACGCACCTTCAGTTGGTGTTCGCTGCTTCGTCCTAATGAAATCCTGGCCTTTGGGATATCCGTTGAAAACAGTACGCTTCGGACATAAGGGAAGCGAAAACAAGGAGGCCGCCGCAACCTCAACGGGCTGTCACGTATACATGCTCCACCGACGCCGATTTTAGTGGCATAACTACGGGCCTCCGGGTTTATTGCAGAGAAGACATGTTTTTGTATCGCCGTGCCTAGCTCACAGCCTGGCCGAAAGTTCCATAAAGCCCAAAGAGAAGCGCAAAAGAAAAGCGATCTGAAAGAAGCTGCACAAATTTCGGCGCCCGGTTCGTTGCGCGGCAATGAATTGGCTGGTCCGACATAACAACTTTATTTTCCCAAGAAACTGTTCAAATAAAAAAAAAAAACTTAACGTGCAACTAGCGGAGTTTATTGTAAACGGCGGCAGTGCAAGAGTACAATACCCAGACGGAGAGATTTCGTCAGCCGTATCGCGGCAGAACAGCGCGTTAAAATCCGTTCAGTTGGTTTCGGATAGCACCGGCGCGCGCGCCGCGCAGCCCACGTGCTTTTCGAGCCGGAGAGAGAGTCCCGCCTTTCGCTTCACATTCGGATGTAAACAAGAGAGGAGAATTTGCCCAGTCAATATGGCCGACTTCCGGCTTCACCACGGCTTCACAACGAGTGACGTCAGGCCCTCTCCTGAGTATATTCCTTCCTCCATGGACGCGGGCAAACCAGCGCGAGACTGAAGCGAGCTCATGGGATAGGGGATTGTCCCTGGCGGCCAATGAGGACCGGTGAAGCGCAGTGACGTAGGCACGCGTGGTGGCGCGAGCATGCTCCGGGCATATCCAGATGCGTGGCTCGTGCGGGGAAGACCAACGCATGGCTCGCACCAAGCAAACAGGCCTGGCGGCGTAGCAACTATAGCCATGTCGCCGAATAACGGCGGTTGCCGGAGCTCGAGCCGCGCGGGGGCAGTACACGTGTTAGCTGGGGAACGAGGCGCCAAAGGGGAGGGCGCGCTCGATTCCCACAACGCGATGCGATGATGAGGCACGCCACAGTGGAAGATTCCAGATTAAATTCCACCTGCTATTGTTCTGAATAGCACAAACATGTAAGCACACGCGCGTTCTTTACATTTCGCCCACATCAAGATACTACCGCCACGACTGGGAATGGAACACACGCCCGCGGCTTAACAGCGCGACACCTTACGTTCCAAGCTAGCGCAACATGTACACATTGCGTGGATTAAACAGAAAGACATCGTTTGTGGCAGCTGATGATTTTGATGCCGCACGCAAAAGCTGAAGAATGTGCTGCAACGACTCTCAGCCAGTAGCCAGGTGTTACAGATCGTAAATAATTGCATTGCGTGAGATATTGTCCTGACCATTGCCTAAACTCAGCTGGGTGTGTCCAGATAAGATCGAACACGAGGTCCCTGTCACCATTCCCGATTCTGATGAAATTTACTGTAGGTCTAGGCATTACACCCAGAACAATGGTGTCGCAGTTAGCTTTGCGAAAAAAAAAATTGTTCGCCTGAAAAAAAAATATACAAATTTTGGCCGCAAAAAACGCTTTTCCGCCAATTTCGCGATTTCTGAATTTTGAGCGCACCTACGGAAAAAACGGTGCACTTCTTCGTCACAATATTTATTCCCCTTAAAGAACAAGTGAAATACAATCTCATGAGTCCATTATTTTTCTTGCTTGTCGAAGCCCTTTTGAAGAAAAAAATCACAAACTTGGCAAATCGCACAAAATACCTGTATTTCAGGAATTTATTCCTGCAAGAAAGTTAAAGTGAGGATAATAAAAATCGGTACATATTAACTTTCGTACTTTCGCTCTCTTTTAAAATAATTTGCGTGGTTTTGTCGCGCTCCGTTTTACTTGATAATTGGGCTGAAACGTAAGTGATTTACCAAAAACGCCGAATTTTGAAAATGATTTTCTCAAATAAGCCATTTTTAATTTTTTTTAAATCCCACTGATTGAAGTCAAGGACGTGATCTACCATTGTGCGGAAAAAAACGTTGCATTATTTTGGTTGCTAACAAGTTATAGTGCGTCAAATGAGACCATGCCAGCCTAGCGGCCGCGTCGTTTGTTATGAGCTGAAACTCGGATATAAGTTACTCAAAATACTTGTACGTGACATAATCACAAATCAGCAGCTCCACACCAACAAATGCGCAGCCCGGTGTCATGGTTCAGCAAGCTTTGTCTTGGGATCAGCCGCTTGACAAACCCGCAGCAGCGGCCGCTCGATGCTGCGGGCACTCACATTACATGAGTGCCGCTTCGACTGCCGATTAGCTCCGCTTGCGCGCCAAACTACGCTCAGAGGACAAACGAGAGAAGGAATGCATCACTGTGAAAGTTAAAGGCCGTTAAGTGCCAACAAATGTCATAGTATGCAACGAAAACTCTGCCGGCAATTTCCCAGTGAGCGCCTTCAATACAGCACGGATGTATTTTTTTTTCCCTGCTGTTATGCCCGAAGCCGCATAATATCATGATAAACGCTCGACTTGCGTTGAATATTCTATCTGCGGACGCACAACAATACAGTATTCTAAAAGCGGTTCTTTAATGAAGTAAAGGACTTGGACACACTTCTTTTCACAGCGGGCTGACACAAGTGTTCTGGCACGAGATGGAGAACTGCAGTTTGAGTTGCTCGACCATCGGATGCACGTATGACAGCTTTCTTTAGATGTCAATGGCTTTCTTTTGTGTCATATGTTGCTCATAGAATGAACCTAATTATCTTTAGGGCTTCAGAAGAGAGAAAGCAACACATGAGCGCACTACTGGAGGCGCTCACTACAAAATTACCGGCAGAGGTTCATTGCATACTATGACATTTGTTGGCGCTTAACGGCCTTTAACTTTCACAGTGATGCATTCCTTCTCTCGTTTGTCCTCTGAGCGTAGTTTGGCGCGCAAGCGGAGCTAATCGGCAGTCGAAGCGGCACTCATGTAATGTGAGTGCCCGCAGCATCGAGTGACCGCTGCTGCGGGTTTGTCAAGCGGCTGATCCCAAGACAAAGCTTGCTGAACCATGACACCGGGCTGCGAATTTGTTGGTGTGGAGCTGCTGATTTGTGATTATGTCACGTACAAGTATTTTTAGCAACTGATATCCGAGTTTAAGCCCATAACGAACGACGCGGCCGCTAGGCTGGCATGGTCTCATTTGACGCACTATGACTTGTTAGCAACCAAAATAATGCAACGTTTTTTTTCTGCACAGTGGTAGATGACGTCCTTGACTTCAATCAGAGGGATTTCAAAAAAAATTAAAAATGGCTTTTTTGAGAAAATCATTTTCAAAGTTCAGCGTTTTTGGTAAATCACTTACGTTTCAGCCCAATTATCAAGTAAAACGGAGCGCGACAAAACCACGCAAATTATTTTGAAAGAGAGCGAAAGTACGAAAGTTAATATGTACCGATTTTTATTATCCTCGCTTTAACTTTCTTGCAGCAATAAATTCCTGAAATACAGATATTTTGTGCGATTTGCCAAGTTTGTGATTTTTTTTCTTCAAAAGCGCTTCGACAAGCAAGAAAAATAATGGACTCATGAGATTGTATTTCACTTGTTCTTTAAGGGGAATAAATATTGTGACGAAGAAGTGCACCGTTTTTTCCCTAGGTGCGCTCAAAATTCAGAAATCGCGAAATTGGCGGAAAAGCGTTTTTTGCGGCCAAAATTTGTATATTTTTTTTCAGGCGAACAAAATTTTTTTTCGCAAAACTAACTGCGACACCATTGTTCTGGGTGTAATGCCTAGACCTACAGTAAATTTCATCAGAATCGGGAATGGTGACAGCGACCTCGTGTTCGATCTTATCTAGACACACCCAGCTGTGGTGGTGTAGCTTCTCTAACGCCAATTGTGGTTGCAGTGTTGGCTAGTCGTTTTTACATCAACGTAATATCTATAATCGGAGTACATATGTAATACTCTTAAACATTACACATGTACTCCTATGACTCAGCAAGCTATAGCCACGCGCTGCTCGCCCCCGCAGAATACCCCAACGAATTCTGATTATAACATGTATCAGCATGTTACATACAGCATAAATGCCTCCAGCATTTTTGCTGTACCGCACGAGCGTCAACTTCACAAAGTATCAGCCCCTTCCAAAGGGGACGATCTGCGAGATCGTCATTATATAGTACGCGCAGGCGCGTAAATCAACGCTAGCGCTTGCGTCCCCTCCCACGTTTATCCTCCGCAGGTATCGTATGGGTCAAAGAGAAAAAAATATGCAACATAGGCAGCTCTTCGATGACAGCTTCGCATGAAATCGAATGCCAGAGTACGTGGGATCTGCAGAATGTTTCGTTCATTTGTTTTTTAGCAGCTGGAGAAATCTCATATTATCTGAAGATTAAGTGCACACGAGGAACAGGTGCACGAGATGCATTATTACTGAAGATCGTCATACATCGGCTGCATCGTCTGCTTGTCGGCGTGTAAATACAACAAGTGGCCACCAAGCTTCGCCGTAAGATAACTCAATGGTAAAGACATAAATGGAGGCTCAGTAACATTTGCAAGACAAGTCTCGTTCAGGTGAAAGCGACCATATCGGTATGACGGCTGTAACGTAGTTGGGGTATCACGCAGAAAGACGAAGAATTCAAAGGGTAGATTTCTGAAACATCGAAACAAAACTAGCAGCAGGTGACGGCCGCCGCATTTGCTGAGGCGAGCATGGGCGATTCATAAATGCGCAGAAAAGCTTAAAAGGAATAATCTATTAAAAACATTGTGCACCAGACTCTGACAATGCCTTGACAGAAAAGGAATCAAGAAACTCTTGCACTATTTCTGTGACATCCTTTTCAAAGAACGCTACTCAGACAACATATTGCATGTACAGAGCCTTCACATTGCTTGGTCGAAGGTGGGATCATCCTGAAGACAGTGCAAAAGAGGTGGGGGGCAGAAGGTTCACAATGCCTACGATCTTGGAGGCAGTGTATAGGCGTGTTAGGTACAGAAAGCTTTCGGAGGTGGGTGGATCAGCAGATCGACTGAGCAGAAAAATAAGATGGCTTTTGCCGTCGCGTCGCCTAAGGCGAACGCATGAGAGAACATGTACGGTTTCTATATTCTCAGATAGGGGAAGCGTACAGGTGTTTAAAGGGGTCATGACATGGTCACCCCAGAATTTGCGGTTTTCAGCCAAAAACAAAAGTAGAGGCTCAATTGTGCCCTTAATTACATGAAAAGTGGAGCGTAAAAGAATATTTTAGTGCAAAATGAGGTGTCGGCGGCTATAAACGCTGCCCAACGACGGCAACCGCGATTTTGCCTCGGCGCTTGTAACAAGGTATCTGTAAACTGGTAGCGTAACTTCCATAGAAGCCCATGTACCAAATAGTTGGCGGCTCGTTGCCACCGTCGCCATCGACGTATCGTGGGCACAACTAAACAGCAAGCAAAAGATAAAAAAAATAAAATATGACCTCTCAACCGGAAGTGGCAGAGACGTTGCGCATTTGCACAACGTGGCGCGAAATTGAATTTTTTTCCTAATTGCTGACCTTTTACATGTTTTTATTACTACGCGATTTTATTTTGTCTTTCATCATCATCATCATCAGCCTGACTACGCCCACTGCAGGGCAAAGGCCTCTCCCATGTTCCGCCAATCAACCCGGTCCTGTGCTTGCGTCTTTATGGTTCGCCAACTGCTTGTGCGAGAGAAAAGGAAAATCAACAAAAATATTGGGGAAGCAAGCTTGTTTTATTAGCCAAATAGGTTACTTGCAATACGCACCAAAGTACTTTGCAGGTCCAAAAATTATGATACAACGGCTCGCGAGCACAACAGCACAGTACTTCGAAAACTCACGTTGCCCATTCGAGGAAAACCATTGGAGCGAAACAGCAGCCTTGAGAGTATCACTTTGGCAACCTTACAGTACAGCGTTTATTCGCTTAGCGTGCCGCATTCACGAAAGCCGAGGGCACGCTAGTCATGCGCCAGCGAAAGCAGTGTGCAGTCGCAGGAGTGGTTATCCACACATTCTGTGTGCTAGTTCAGCTTCTCTGAAGTGTCACACCAGTAACTTACACATAACCAAATAAATAACGTGCGGAAGGTACGCACGAAACCATCGTGCAAAAGTAAGCGATGCCTCGTTCACCAGACAATGCACCGAACTAAACACAAGCCCACATCCCACATTGCAGACTGCCTGCATACGCCCCCCATTTACGGCGCTAGAACAAACAAAAATGCGGCAACCAACTATTTAGCCAAGTGTCAGATAAGCTGTAAAGTAAATTTCTAATTTACTTTGGCATATATAAAATTCGGAGTATTCGAAAAAAATTCCCTTGAGTTTTTTGGTTTTCGTTATTTGTTCCCTCCTCACCTAGTCGCGCTTCACTCGTACGGCGGGCGTTGATGTCGGTGGCGATAGGTTTTCGACCACTTTTCGTTCCAAGTTTCGCGACATATATAATTTGACCTTCTCTGTGACGCCATGTGCTGTATGAAGCGGAGCCATCATCTACTGCCAAAGTTTCGACCGCTGCGAATCGTTCAATTTCAATGCCAAGCTGAAGCAAGCTAAAATAGCTCGATTGCACGTACAGATGATGACGGAACAAAATTGTTCGCAGGAATGTAGAAGCTCGCACAGCAAACCTCTTGTCATGTCACGGCTCGCGAGTTTGTCAGTGTTGCTGGAGTCTCAGGCGGCTCGCGTATTGAAAAATATTGAATTACAAAATAAGTGCTTAAACAAACGCGCTAGAACTTCGCCAGCTTGTTTGTGGACGCACATGGCTTAGTCCACATAACACAGATTGCGATCGAAAATTGGGTGTCATGGCCCCTTTAATGTGCTTCTACGGTGCGCTTTATTCCTGCTGTTTACCAAGCTTGCTGCTCGCTGGATGATATAATATGTAAGATTATAATTTCTTGACTCCTCTGGAACGAAATCAGCATTTTTTTCTATTCAGACCCATATTCTTATTATCATGGAAATTTTCACAGCAACTGATAACTGTTCAAAGTCATACCGGCAGTAACCTCAGTGAAAATTTTGTAGAATCTCTGTATCTTCGAGTCTGAAAGCTATTGAAGACATTATAAGTATAACGTTGCTGTTATTATCGCCGGCACCCCTACACTCTGCGATTGCACAATTTTTCGCTATGCATTTATTGAACATAAAATTTGCAAGTGTGAAAGGTTGAGAACCGAGCAAGTCTCTGCGTACTTCAGGGAACGAAGGTTCTATAGGCAGAATACTTAGAACGTGTGAGATAAGAATTCTTATACATATCGTAGGCGAGGCTGCGACGCCCTACATGAATGGAAGGATGACGGTGCGTGACCTTGTACCCCTAAGACGTACCAAGTTCTATTGGGCGCGAGAACATAGCGTGACGCCACCATACGGAGGCATCCCTGTGACATGCAAGGTTGGATTGCTCCGCCAGCCCTCTCCCGCAGAGCCCGCAGCCGCTTTCGCGCCTCCCTTATTATTATTCTCGATGCACTTCCCTTGGATGAAATCAGGTAAATACTGCGGCGGCTTCGTCACTGACCAAACAAAAAATGTTACGTTCATCATAATGTCTTAGACAACGCTCTCACTGCCGATTTTGTCTGCTATGGCCGCCTACAGGGAAGCCACAGGGGCAGAACGCGCTGATTTTGTAGAAGGTTACGAAGCATCTTGTGTCGAATTGAAGCATCAAGTGGGCTTTAACGCGTTCTTGCGTCTAATACACATATTTTTGCTCCTGAAATGCGTCCTACTATGCAACTTTACTCATTGTATGTTAGCATCTAGAAACGGGCCACGGTTGACACAACAAGCATGTGCACATTTACATTACTGTTTAGCACACATACCTCTATGAAGCACGACGCAAGCGGATTCTCCGTTTTGTAGAAAATAACCAAGCATGATTAGAGCTGCATGCAGCCGCAACCTTTCTGATGTGATTGGAGGCAAACGCGAGAGAGTCATGCGCATGCGCGTGCCTCATTCGGAGTTGTAGTAAGATAACATTTCACATGGGCACAAGTTTCTCTGCGGCAAGATCTTAATATTTACCTGTTGCTCATTATTGCGCAAATTTTTTACGGTTGTCCTACGGTGGACTTTCGATCACCAACGAGCCACATAGGGATGCAAATTTTCGATGATTGACTCAGTTCTCCAGCTTTACAAAGGGGTCAATCGCAGTCGAAAAATACGGCCCCGATAGGGCTCGATTGCGATAGAATATGCACCGTGTTCCGGCCGGTCGTATTACTTTGCGCACTTAAACGAGCATGCTGCAAGGTGTGGCTTACCGTGGTCTAAATGGCAATGTTATGTTTAAGTTAAAATACCAATGTCCAGCCTTTACAGCTTCGTTGATAAGCAGTATGACACTTCGCTGCTGCTGTTAGAAGGTGAATCAGTGTCACACGAGGACAATTAAAATGGACAACCGAGGGGGGGGGGGGTACGCAGACGGTGGTGGGTGTTTCGTCGGCAAGACAGGTGACTTTCAACAAAGATTCAAGCAGCACATGTATGATGTAAGAAAGAAGGTTTCATCGAACAGCAATGGCCGAGCACGCAGAAGCAACTGGCCACGAAATAGACTGGAATATGAAAAGGATAAGAGAGAGGGAAAATAATTGGACTTCTCGACTTAATCATGCATCGCTGACAATTCAGGCAACGGTGCACCCGCTTAAACGTAATGACGGCAACTTCCCACACGTGTACGCATGTTGCTACGTCATATTGTAGCGGGGTTGCAGCTATGACTGTGGGGAGGTGTGCGAAGAAGAGGCAGACGACGTGTCGGTGTTCTGAGAATACACAACCGCCATCTTGACTGCTGGACTATTCCATATTGTAAATAAGTTAAATATATTCATAACATTTTGGTGGAGGTGCTGGGTACTACGCAAGACGGAACTCCGCAGCGGACGTGTCCTCGACAGCCTCAATATGTCAACAGAAAGCAACTCTGCTGCTGCCGCTTCGACCGCGACTCCGGTACAACCGGTACAGCCGGTACAGCCGGTCGTATTGACTCAACCGCGCGATCCCGGTAACTTCTGCGGCACCGACCACGTTGACGTCGATGACTGGATTGCGAAGTACGAGCGGTTTGCAGCGGTCTACAGGTGGGACCCTACAATGATGCTCGCCAATGTTGACTTCTATCTCTGCGGAACAGCAGGCGCGTGGTTTCAAGCTCATGAAGCTGACTTAACAAGTTGGGATGCCTGTAAACAGAAGGTTCGCGACCTATTTGGTAGAGCCGTCGGACGCCAGCGGGCCGCTTCTAAAGAACTCTCCTGTCGGGCACAAACTTCCACCGAATCATACGTCTCCTACATCCTTGACGTCCTGGCCCTTTGCCGTCGTGTCGACACCAACATGTCAGAGAGTGACAAAGTAAGCCATTTGCTCAAGGGAATTGCGGATGACGCTTTTAATTTACTTGTGTCTAAAGACTGCTCAACCGTGGACGACATCATCAAAGAGTGCCGCCGGTTCGAAGAGCTGAAGAGTCGCCGCATTGCCCAGCATTTCATGCGACTTCCGAACACGGCCGCTACATCATCCTGCGAGGACCTTCAGCCGCCATGCGGTCAACCGCCTACCAACGAGAGCGTAGTTCGCATAGTGCGCCGAGAAATCGAGGCGGCGTCGCCACCATCTTTCCTGACGCGGCCATCTGATGACCCTCGACCAACGATCTCGTTAATCCAGCAGGTTGTGAGGGAGGAGCTTGCAAATGTCGGACTGCAGCCGGTATGTTCGTTGACGGAACCTCGTGACGGAACCTATAACGCCTCCTCGTGCACCGGAAATGTTGCGCCGCTATCGTGACCCTGCCCAGTGGAGAACGCAGGACGACAAGCCGATCTGCTTTCGTTGCCACGGTGTAGGACATACTTCCCGCTACTGTCGTTCTCGCACCTTTCCATCTCGCTCGTTTGCTGGCTATCGACGTGACGACAACCACCGGCCCCTGCAGTTTCCCGCTCGTGACGGTGGACCATACGATGAGGCTCCTACGCCATCGGTCCGACGCTCCAGCCGTTCGCCGTCCCCACACGATCGTCGCTCCCGGTCACCTCAGCCCCGTCGCCATTCGTCGCCTCGCCCTACTGGACGTCCATACTCGGAAAACTGAGCAATGCAGCTCCCGGAGGTGATGCTGCATTCGACCCCCGACCTGAAAACCCTCTGCTGACCCTCACTACGGACCAGAATCTGCTTGCTGTGGAAGTGGATGGCCTGCCTGTTACTGCCCTCATTGATACCGGCGCACATATTTCTATTATGAGCTCTGATCTCCGTGCACGATTAAATAAGGTCCTTACGCCGCCCGAGTCCCTATTTGTACGTGTCACTAGTGGGGGAACTCCGGCTGTACTCGGAATGTGCACGGCACGTGTGAGCTTCTCCGACCGCCAGACGTCCGTTCTGTTTCATGTTCTCGCTCATTGTCCTCATGATGTCATCCTCGGACTCGATTTCTTGTCTGACCACTCTGCTGTCATTGACTGCTCGGCCGGTGTTGTACAACTTGACTTGCCTGCGTCCGCCGACGTGTCGGAGGTGGTTCAGACGAAACTTTCGTGTGCTGAGGCTGTTCGTCTGCCACCACAAGCCCTAACTTGCGTCGCTGTTGAACCATATCCCAGTGTACCGGATGGGGATTACGTGGTCTCTCCCTCTCCAGTGTTCTACTGGCCCGCAACGTCTCCTCTCCGGTACACAGTTGTAACTATTACAGCGAACAAGACGTGCCTTCCTCTTCTGAACTTCGGATTGAGCCCTCAAGTCCTACCACAAGGCATTGCTCTCGCTACTCTGTCACCGTCGTACGAGTGCCAGATCTCATCGGTGTCACCCGAACTGCCCGCTGTCGTCTCTCCAAACCCGCATAGAGTCGACGCAGTCACCTCTTCTACACTGCACAAGAACATAACCAAGATGATTGCCTTAGACCTTTTGCCCTCTCAAGTTAAAGACCTCAGTGATCTCCTTATGACCTACTCTGACATATTTGACTTTGACGGTAGGCCCTTAGGTCAAACCTCGCAAGTCAAGCACCGCATAGATACCGGTGATGCAGCTCCAATTCACAGGCGTCCTTACCGAGTTTCACCATCAGAGCGCCAAGTTATTCAACAGGAGGTCGACAAGATGCTCACAAAAAGGAATTATTGAGCCTTCTTCGAGTCCGTGGGCTTCCCCTGTGGTCTTAGTTAAAAAGAAAGACAACACATTGCGTTTCTGCGTGGATTATCGGCATTTAAACAAGATCACCAAAAAGGATGTCTACCCGCTTCCTCGTATCGATGACGCCTTGGACTGCCTTCATGGTGCTACCTATTTTTCTTCGATAGACCTACGCTCTGGTTACTGGCAAATCGCCGTAGACGACCTCGACCGTGAGAAGACCGTATTCATAACCGTATTCATAACAATATTTTAAAACATTACATAAGCGTACTGTTTGCGCATTCCTTTATTGTTGTGAACAAGGCTCCTGTGCGGGAGCAGATATGTTTTGCTTTTATGTGAACATGCGTGCTCGGTGTCCATTGTAACCCCATGGGCTTAAGTAACAATAAAAGAAAGGCGGGTGACAGCGGCAGGAGGCTAGGGGTAAAAGTGAAAGCTCACGCCTCGCTCCTTCGCGTACGTGGCGCACTGTGGCACGGAGTAGAAAAGTGCCATGCCGCCGATAACCTTTACTGCACTTTTCCAGATTGTGTAGCCTCTAGGGGTCCGCACGCAGAAAGTGAGAGCTAACCAACGCTGCTCAAAAGGGAAAACGCCGCGAAATCGTGGTTAAAAACAACGCGTTCAACTGTCCGCTTCCCTTCGCCAGAGCGAGATGAGATCACGTGATCCAACCATGCACGTCACAGCGATTGCAGCGCCTGCGCCTCCAGTGGTGAGCCTCGCGCCCAATAGCACATGGTTACTATAGGCTCACGGGTCAAGGCCATGTAGAATTTGAGAGTTCGGTACCATACACACTCAGAATGTTGGGTTATCGAATCCCAACATGGTAAATTGTGGGTTCGAGCCTTATACATTACATACTAATGCATATATTTTTATGTATTTCGTCCGGATGCTTTTGTATTCTTATATAAAAATACGCTAGCCATGAATATGATTGGAAAGTCGAAAATAGATTATTGGCATTAAAAGAAGACGTTCCAATGAATTGTAGAAAAATATTTCTCGCAACTATTCAACTAAAAGAAAACTACTTCTCTCTAGCGCTTTCTTTGTGAAATCTTTTTATGGCAAACGACTTTTTCAAGATTTGCTCATATACTCTAAAAGAGTATTTTCCCGACGCAGTTTTTACAGCAGCGTCAGCTTGCCTGGTTAAGAAGAAAGCACAGTAAATGTGAAATTCGGAAAGGGTCTTCGGCAGCCTAGTAAAGATTTACGCTGGCCTTTTAGCAGCGTATTTACGTTAGGCCTGCCGTGAGTGCATTTTTTGGTCACAGCTTCATCCAGGGGACAAAACTTTCACCAGTGCAAGATACTGCGTTTAGAAGACTAGGATTGCACGTGTTGGTACAAGATGATTATGAATCCCTTCTGTCTCCTCTTGTCGATTGCGCTGATTGCGCTCATGGTCATACTGTGTTTAGAAATGCGGAGACATACGTTGGCTTCATGATTGGCTTAAAATCGTGCATTTTAAGAATTATTCTCTTTCCCAATGGAAAATAAGCTGAAAGAGTCTGGTATAGGGGCATCGTCTAGTATAGACGCATATTATAGTGTATACTTCTAGTATAGATGTCTACCCGCCACCGTGGTCTAGTGGTAATGGTGCTGCTGACCCGTGGTCGCAAGACCGAATCCCGACCGCGGCGGCCGCGTTTTCGATGGCGGCGAAAATGCTAAGGCCCGTGTGCTTAGAATCACGGGCACGTTAAAGAAGCCCAGGTGATTGGAATTTCCGGAACCCTTCACTACGCAATCCCTCATAATCATATTGTGGTTTTGGGGCATTAAACCCGAGCCATTATTATTATATCATGGTATAGATGTCTAGTATAGACGCATCGTCCACCATATGACAGAGAACTGGCGCAACCAAGTCCTAGCTAACTTTTTGCGAAACCCACGGTGACAAGAAGTCAACGGTTCGATCCACGAACCTAAAGGTGCTTGGTAAAGCCAGCATTATGGAATATACAGCAGGTCTTCTTGACAAAAGACCCATGTAGAGTGTCAGAGCTAGTGTTACTGTGCATGAATTAGCAGCGTTCAACGGGAAGATGGCTAGAAAATTTTCCACCAGGAGAAGGCAAGGTATCTGCTTGATGGTCTTGATGGTTTGAAGAAAGCATCAACACCATCGTTTCGCAGAGACTACAAACTTCGTGTTGTGTTATTGGAAGGCGACAAAGCACGGTCTTTCGTTGCGCATCCTAGCGGAATGTTCACCAACAAGTCCGCAGAGAGGGTACGAAAGATCTTCATTCCCATCAGAAAATTAGAATTAAAGGTGCATAAAGTAGTGAGGCAATGTGTAAAGCTCACGTTGGCCAAGCAAGCTGGGGATATTACCAATGCGAAAGATACGGCGCTGAAAATATTTTTAGTGCGAAGGCTCTTCAGAACGATGTATGATTTACGAGCACTGTAAGCGACTGAGAAAAGTGGTCAACGTGTTCACATCTTTTTATATAGGTTCACAAGATATGCTGCAGTTTCTTCGGAAAATTCAACCTCAAGCCATTGTATGTTCAATGGATGTAGAGGATTTTTTCTACTTGATACAGCACGACGTACGTTTCGACACGGTAAAAACGTGCATGCAAGAAGAGCGCATCATTGCCTTTCAAGAACACAGCTTCTTTTACTCTTGATAACTATTTTACGCCATTCGTAGCCGACATTAGTTGTTCATTTATTTGTTTTGATACGCAATTTTTCATACAAACACGCGTCATTTAGTTCATGTATCGCACCAGTGATCTGCAAGGCATTTTCATCTAGTGCTGACCACCTGCTCGATTAAGCTTATAAGGGCGTAGCACTTAAATTTTTCAAAGGATTTTAAGTGGATGGAAGGTTTTATTTTTTTTTTTTTGCCAGAGAAGTTGGTTTGAAGCGCTGTGATGCTATTGTAAACATTTATTTCAAGCACAACGATCAAGTGTTTTTGTTCACACAGGAATTGCCTGCGTGCAAAAGCCTGCAATTTTTAGATTAAGCTTAAGTTTTCATTACGGGCAACACAGTTGGCAATATTTTCCACGTTCACAGAGGGGTGTCTTGCCGTATGATTCCTGCCACTATAAATTTGTCTGCTCTCTCAAAGTCGCGTACACTCATGATGGAGACGTCATTCATCGATCACGTTCCGCAACTTGAAGCTGCAAGGTTCCCTGACTAGTTAGTGACAGTCAGTAACTGAATGCTTTTGCGGAAGCTGAAAGGTACAAGGAGTGCCGCAAGGGAGGATAAAGAAACCCTGAGACCTAGAGTGATTCCTCATCCTTATCGGGCCTCGCATAACCTCAAGAAGGTTGCCCGCCGGTATGGGATAACAATGCGCTTTCCTGCCTCTGGCAACCTGGTTCAACTCTGTTCTGAAAAACCGCTCGCGATGAGGCCAGCAGGCAAGGCTGTGGCAAGCAATCTGGCACAACTTAGTAGGATTGAAAATTGGACGAGTTGGTAACAATTCAGAGCTTGTAGACGCCAAAGAGCGCGAAACAACAGGGACCAAGGAAGGGTAGACAGGACACGAGCGCTGAGAAATGTGCCACAGACGTGTTTTACGAAATGCCCTTCACGTGCTGCAAGGCATACATTGGACATTCCATTGGCCATGCCAACCACTGTGCAAACGTACGAACCAGGGTATATGAAATTATTCTTATGAAGGGTCACGCGAACATTGTCCAGCGCATTGCAAGCCACTTATGTGTCAACCAAGTTTCCGGTGGCTACGATTGCCGGTAGAAGCGAGTATCAGACGGCGCTGGAGCTACTGCAAGCATACAACAGTAAAAACTCGGTCTAACGAAACCCGATTTTACCAAGTTCGCGATCTACAGATCAAAGTTCCATTCGCCGACAAATGCTCATAGGGTTCAGTGTCATCATCAACCCGAATTTAACAATGTACCCGATTTAACGAAGTCTTTCGTGGCAGGCGGAGTAAAAGAGTAGTTTTCCTTTTAATTTTGACAGAGCAGGGTCATTTTTCGAGCATGCGTTTCAAAGCTATCGCATTGAAACATTTAGGCGGCCTAGTTCGACCCTAGCATCGTTCTGACGATGCTGTGCTCCTCGCCCATGCACGGAACAACGGACTCGGCAGTCGCTAGTGCTCTGCGCACCGATGGTGCCAGAGGCAACCGAGGTTGCTTTCGTTATGCATGGTTTATGCGACAGATAGCTCTGGTCGCCTCGTCGCAACTTTCTAGCTCGGCCTCCCAGCACTATCACTGCATTCTCTCTCCGTGTGTGTCTTCGCATATTGGTAGACTCACAGCTTCGCGTGACTATCTACGTGATCCGTATCGTCTTCGCTTGCCCCCCCCCCCCCCCCCCCCACCCCCATGTCCGAGCGACATGGGAGGCTCCTTGTCGCGCCGCCCTCGCGGACTCTTCGCACGCGCAGGCCTGAGTTGGCCGGCAAAAAAGAATGTCATGGCATCTTTTGGTTGTTCCTTCGTTGCAGTTTTAGATTTCGACAGGCCGAAAAATTCCTTTCTCGATTTTACGAACTCCCCGTCGGAACGAAATAACAGGAGCGCTTCGTTAAATCGAGTTTCAAAGGTATATCAAGAATAAATGAAGAAAATGTACTAGCGATACACATCTTCAGCACGCCAGAAAATTGGGTGATTTAGTTTGGATTCGTACGTGAAAAGGCGGGAAAGAACCGCCACAAAAGATAGGTGGAGCGCGTCGCCCTGCTTCTCCACCTTTCCTTTGTAGCTGTCTTTTCCCGCCTTTTCAATTATACACCTCTTATCCTTCACTAATCGGAGCTTGTTTGTCCTCTGGTTATCCTAAGTTGTAAATAGCCTGCGCATGCGTGCATAACTATTTATTCTTTTTCAGCACCCAAATACTAAGCAGTTGGACGTGGCCTCTGTGCCTTCTCGATATTCCTTCTCTGTGTGTTTGTGTTTATTGCGGCTACTATGCCAACTAATCTTTCTTGTGAACCATATAGTTCCACACCTTAGTGGACTGCCGAGCTACTGTTAATTGTCTATTAATTGTGCCTTGTGAGCAGCAAGCGTATCAGGGCGGACATGCCCATTCTCAGTCGGTACTAAGTAAGCATGACGCATTCACCACAGACATTGGACCGAATGTATCCAATGTTCGCTTAATACGCGCATGAATAAACAGCACAACCGGCGGCATACAAATTCCGAAGTCGCTAGCAAGCCTCGGGCCCGTACTGAATTTAGTTGTATTCATATCATGCACTTCTTACACACGTAAAGCACGTAGAATATTACCGGATTGCACTGCTCATCGTTTAAGTCTGATTGGTCTCATTTCCATCTCTAACACAAACTTCTTTCCATAGCATAGATGGAGTGTCATGACGCATTCACTCGCTCACGCCAATGCCTTTGTAGGGTGTGATATTATCCCGATGATAAGTAGGAAAGAAGGCTGGTTGATAAATCGTTTATTTTTATTGCGATAGCAACTAAATGGACAGTCTCGGCTGGTTTTTGCCGTCCCCGTCGCCGCCGTCATGTACCGTATATGTATAAGTATGTATATATATATAAAAGTCACAAAGAAAAATAATTCAGAAAAATGCTTCCAAAGCGCAGAATCGAACCAGCCACCTCTGCCTGGTCAGGTGTGTGCGCTTTTTGGGTGCATGATGCCGTCTGTGGGACATGCGAGACGCCTCCTGAAGATACTGCGTTCAGAGTTATGGCGCCAAGTGCGTCTACTGCACGACCGGATGCGCGTGGTGTGCTACGCTATGCATTCCAGCGTGGTGGCGGAGCTAAGGTACCGTTCTATCAAGAAACAGACGGCGCAGAATACGGAATTCCTGCGGCAAAGGCTACTCCTTCAGCTGCCCAGGCGCGCCAAGTCTCGGCGTGGTGTGGGTAACTTGGATGTGCTTGACGACCTGCAGGTACCGGAGGAAGTTGCCGATGGTCTCAAGAAAGGGCCGAAGTTTAGTGTGCAGCCCAGGATACCTGCGCATGAGCTCCTGTCACTCAATCGTCGTGTGGCAAGGAAAGCACAGTCGGAGGATCAGCAAAGATGCCTTTTGGATGGTGTGGACTGCCTCATAAGGTCGGCTCCAAAAGTGCACCCGAGGAAGGACCACATGAAAAGCGTCGAGAACTACCTCAAAGAACGGGACCTTCGCCTGCTGGTGTCCGACAAGCAGGGTGGTTTTGTGGTCATGACGTCCGGGACTTTTGGTGCGAAAGCTGCCCAGGCCTTAGACAAGAACTTCAATGAAGGGAAGAAAGCTGCGCTCAGGGTAAAATCAAAGGCGATTTCTTTGTGCAAATATCTTGGGTTGAATAAGCTAGCTAAGGGTATCAGTCACACTAAAGGGAAGTGCATCTCGGTATTTTTTACGGCCAAGACACATAAGCCTGGTGTTCCCTTCAGGTGCATTGTGAGTGAGAATGGTGCTTGGCAATTGAATCTTAGCCGGTACCTTCAGAGGCACCTAGAGTTCTTAGAACTGGATTATCCGTTCCGCGTAAAGAACTCGACTGAAATAATTTAATTTCTGAAGGATGACCAGTCAATAGGCGATGTATTCTCCATAGATGTGGAAGATCTTTTCTATTCCATTCCCCACCAAGAGCTTTTCAGGGAAGTACGGGTGTGCATTGAAAATAATGGTGTTTTGGCTTTTCAGAATCGGTGTGGTATTAGCGTTGATAACTTCTTAGGTTTACTCGAGTTTTATCTTGGTGCCATGGTTGTTTCTTTTGAGGATCGGTTATTGTTGCAGAAGCGAGGAATCTGCATGGCGTCTTTTGTAGCACCGGTGCTAAGCGAAATATTTTTGGCAGAAGTTGATGAAGGTTTGGATAGGGCAATGCAGGGAGTCAATGTTTTACGTACTTTTAGATATGTTGGCGATTTTTTTATTATCTTGGGTAAAGACCAGGGGGTAGCGTTGCAACAGCGTGTGTCTGTGGTTTTAGATGCGTTTATCAACAGTGGGAATGGGCTTACTTTTACTTTTGAGGCGCCGGTTGATAACGGGCTTCAATTTTTAGACATCTTTTTAAATGTTTGTGACAAACATGTCTGTTGGATGTACAGACCACGTGTGCGAAAAGAATTTTTACCTTTTGAATCTGCCCATTACAAAACAGTGAAAAGAGCTACTGCTTCTGCGTGTTTAGATTCAGCGCTTAAGAAGTCGTGTATGCACACCATGAAGGAGAGCTTCGACCTACAAATATCGCGCCTCTCAGCTGCGGGGTTTCCCAGGACTGTGGTTGCTTCTGTAGTAGAAGCAATGTTAAAGGAGATGAAAGGCAAGACTCGGAGTTTTGCCTTAGAACGCCAAGAGAAAAATCTAGACCTGTAGTCATCCCGTACACTCATAAAGTCGCTCATAATCTTAAGAAGGTTGCTACAAGGTTCAATGTTCCTGTGGTCTTCTCGGCGCCATGCAAATTGTCCAGCGTTTGTAGGCGAGTAATGAAACCTGGCGATACGAAACGTTGCTGCGATATTAAGCATGAGCATTCTTTTGGGGAGTGTTGTGTCGGTGCGGTGTATTTGATTCCTTTGAGCTGTGGCAATGTGTACATCGGCCAAACAGGCCGATGTATACATTGTAAATATTGTGCATGTGTGCCCCTGTTTTCATGCAGAAAAATCTTAAGGCGAAGTTGTGACGCAGTCGCAAGAGAACTGGCTGAGGCCTATTTCATTAAATTGTACGGGAGTGGGTGTGCCAGCCTCCCTTCTATCGTCCTGCACAGCAGTGAGTTTGTTTTTTTTGCAAGATCGCTTTTGATTTCGGCCGTCTGCGCGTGTGCGTAATTGCATATATATTGAGTGTCTTTTCGAGAATAAACCAGTTGGTAGTGTGCGCTTGTATACGTCTCTTCTTCCTGTTTCGTCCTTGTCCGTTTTTGCGCCACCGTCTTATATTTTAACAATGCACCAACTAGCCCAGCAAGAAATTTTATTGGACCTCTCGCACCGCAGCGCGTGGCGCTAACCATTACGCCACAAGGAGCAGATCCTTTAGGTAGCTAACGGCGAGGGTTATATACAAACCCTTTACGGCTGGCAGGACTCAGAGACGGCAGGCGTTTATAAGCGTTTCTTCATTACCAGCGAGATGGCGCGAGGAGCGCAACGGGCGTAGGGAGCCTTCATGCGTGCGCCTCCAACAGAGGAACAGAGGCGCGCACATGAAAACTCCCTAAACGGGCGCATTTAAAAGTTTTCGGCCAGCTCGTTCGCTTCTTCTAATATTTGCTCAGGGAGAACCTTGCGCTTCCGCTGTCTGCTCGCGCGGTTTAGTCGCGGGCAACTTTTCTTGGCAATGAAGGGAAAGCTACGCTGCGGAGCGTCTGCACATATACAGCTACGCGGAGTAGTCCGGTTTGGCGCGCGTCTCGTAACGCCGTGGAAAGTGATGGCTTGCGTTGCATTTCGACGCAAACGCTGCTTAGCATCTAAGGTACTGGCAAAAGGCGCGAATTATTCACGCACGCAAAAACGCAAAAGTGACAACGTATAAAGTAAAAGAAATACATATATCTCGCTTGTGAGCGCTGCGTTCCGTCTCAAAAAGCTACACGTAGAAAATGGAGTGTTTTATATATCTCACGCAGAAAATACGGACGCAACTGTGGGACTACAATCATTAGCGGTAGAATACCTGCATTGTGGCTCTGTAGCCTTCGCTTCATTTCCAAGAAAAGTTTATGCAGCGTAGTAGCGTGTCCATCACGGGCCGGTTTTCTTCCTATCACATACATTGCTTCGCCCTTGCGGCGAAACTGTGACTTTTCTATTTCGGATTTCCAACAGTCGGCACAAAAAAAACGAAGATGAAGGATCTCACAAGAATCAAGAATTGCTTTGTAAAAACACAAATAACTAGAGAGGGAGAGAGCGAATAAGGATGAAAGAAAGGCAGGGAGGTTAACCAGGGCTGCACAAATAACAATAGCATATTGCATAAAACCAACCGAAGAACTGTCGTGACCAGCCCATTATCACGACTCATTCATATGAAACTGCCGGAAATTTGATAAAATTCTTCACCACTGCAATTCATATTGAACAGCGTAAGCTCAAAACGAACAGGAGAACCGGGTGCTTCATGGTGCAGTAATTCTTTCTGATAACTTGATATGCTCGTTGCGATTATGTGACAGGTCCAGGTATGTAGTACCACTTCATACCGAAAGTTTAAGCTTTTTCTCATAATGTGCGCTTACGTTGGTGAGGTTGGCGTTTATGATGTTTTCATTGACATGCGGGATAATTTAGTTTTTGTTGCCAAGTTCTAGGTAAGGCTTTTACCCGGTGGAAATTTCTCCGCATTGCCAATGATTCGTGCCTGCAAGCCATTCTCTGGGCGTCACTTCATGATAAGCGACCACATATACAGCCGTTAGGGTAGCTTTCAGCGGATGCCGAAGAAAGGATTGGACGAAGGACAGATCAATAAAATTAAAATAAAAAAATCCGCAGATCCCACGCGTTGTGGAAATCGGTTTCATGCGAAGCAGTCAGCGAGTATTTCTATGCTGTATTTATGGCTTTGAGCCAAGCGTTACAAGGTAGATCGACGTGTTTTTGTAAGTGTAGCAGCTATGTGCACATTGTGGGCTTACAAGGTAGGTCGACAACACTGGCGTTTAAAGGGTAACTTATGGGGCGACGTAACGTCAGCCCTGACGTTAGAGTACATACGTCAGTATTATCGAAACTAAGTGCACTGTGTGGTGCAACGTATTCGCAATGTATTTGTTAATGCATTCCTCCGGGGTCGAGCAAGGATTCAATATAGCCCACTGAATCATAGGAATACAAATGTAATGTTTATTAGACTGCTATAAAAGCAGGTGCCAACACTGGAACCACAGATGTTAATCTGATATTACGCCTGTATCGTAGGAGTACATACGTAGCGTGTATTGCTTTCTTGTAAAATTAGATAGCCAGCACGACAACCGCAATTGACGTCGCACCGACATTACGCCTGCATAAGCTGTTTTTCCAAACCAGTTTATGGACCTGGTGTGGCTCTGTGGTAGAATACCCGATTGCCCCACAGAATGCTTCAGTTCGATACCAAATTAGATCCTAATGTTTATTATTCCCATTCGTCGGGTCATCGCTGCCGATGTCGGTTTTTCTTAACGCTCTCGCATTTGTGTTACCAATGTCTGTTCTCACCTTCCTGGGTAGATGTAAACTGTCAGTCACATGTGCGCATACCTGTGCACCGCGGCCCGTGGTAAACGGGTATGTGCCACACGTGTCTGGAGGAGAGAGTTTGACGATATACGTGACAGGATTTTCACGTTATTCATGTCATTACCAGATAGTCATATTCATGAAATCCTCTTACCCTCCCATGCCAATTCTGGTCTACACCAAGTTAAGGAGGCGATCATGAGAGCACCCAGACGTAGATAGATAGATAGATAGATAGATAGATAGATAGATAGATAGATAGATAGATAGATAGATAGATAGATAGATAGATAGATAGATAGATAGATAGATAGATAGATAGATAGATAGATAGATAGATAGATAGATAGATAGATAGATAGATAGATAGATAGATAGATAGATAGATAGATAGATAGATAGATAGATAGATAGATAGATAGATAGATAGATAGATAGATAGATACGTTGAAAGCGCCAAAGGTTCGCTAAGAAATGTTTCACATTTAATACTGCGTATTTCCCATCTCTCATGTAAAAATAATGAAGAGCCAATGGGCAATAAAATGAGATGTATGAACGAATGTTTATACAGAGTGCTAATCCCATGGCGACAAAAAGTGAGCAGTTCCGAAAGCTCTTCCAGAAAAGAGGCAGTATTTCGAAATTTTCACACAACGTTAACTCAAACGTTTGCTCTCGTACCTTTTACACGAGCATGCTTATGGGTAGATGTAAAACAAGAATTCGAAAATAAAATGTCACAAGTAGATGAAAAAACAATAGGCTCTTCTCTTACTGTCAAAACAGGTAGACGCCCTCAATAATGCAGGCGGAGAAGTTCTGAGGGTGACCTCAGCTAATGAAGAGGTAAATTGAATGCTGACTTCTGGAAGTATTTCTAATCATTGTCAGTTTTCGGCAAACTCATTTCCGGAAACTCAAACGCATACTTTTTCAAGATCTGCTCCCTTTCTGAAACTCGTAACTTACAGCGTCAAGCGAAAGGCCAACTACACAAACCCACATTTTGTGGGTTTCTTTCCTTGCCCGACTGCGCCGGCTGCCCGAAAGAAGACCGTGTCATCGGGTAACAACGCCATGTCCACAGAGAGTAAAAAGCAAGTGTGCGGTTGCGGGTCCAGTTCATTCTGAATGGCCAGCTGAAGGAAAGGGAAACGAGCGCCGCCTCACTTTTTCACTTTACGCAGGCTGCACTGGTTGCGTCAAGTTACGCGTGAAACAGTATATAAGGGATGCTCCCGCCGTACCAACGATCACTTGCGGAAGCTTGTCGCTCAGCGTGTCGTTAGTGAGGCGGGCGTTGATTCTTTAGGAGCTCCTCCAGTAATGGATATGATGATGAAGGTAAGAATTTTGGAGAATCAGATATATCATCTATAAACTGCATAAGAATGGAAACATAAGAGAGTTGGTAGGCGTTCATCTTTGGTAGAAACAGCGCGCACAGGATGAGGACGAGGAGATAGGAGCACAGCATAGGAGCTGTCCTGTGGTACAGCGCCTGTTCTGTGCTTCTATCTCTTCGTCCTCGCCCGTGTGCGCTGTTTCTACCAAAGATGATCATCTATAAACGTTCACTGCGGACTCTAGAAGTCGTAGGTTTAGCCACGCTATTCAAAGTTTTGGCTTATGAGCAGTGTCGTTAAAGAAAAAAATGGGGCTGTTTTATTACCCACACGGTAGGCAGCAGGACAATGTATACGGAGTAGTTGCTATAAGAATGTGCTGAGGGGCATCCTCCTATTTCAACGAATTCAAAGACTATTCATTGCATTGTAAGCCCTCAAAAAGCAAACGTTAGCAACGTCCCCACTATATTTTTAGCATAATATTAAACAAGTTCAAGGAAATACATTTCCAACGTTCCGTCTCGGCACGTCTCGTCGTAAGCCGCGGTTGAAAGGTGGCCAAAAACAAATTGGAAAAGTAAGACTAAAACATTTTTAAATCAATTCCAGCACCAGTGTCACGAAAAGTAAAGCTTTCGTATGATATCCAGCTATCAATTAACCCTGAAACAGCTATTTCAAGCAGCCCCTCTCGAGCGGTTCAAAGCTGTCGAAGCCACCATCACAAGATTTACGGGATCATCACTGTCCTGCCATTATTACGAAAAATTCACAATGAGTACCACGTGATGCCCAAGTTCTCCTATTTGAACACTTTAAATGCTCTCGCACAGAGACTCCGTCGGCCTCATGAGAAGAGTAACCTTCTTCGCCTTACCCTTGCACATCAGATGAAGCAAATACTGAAGCGGAGGAGAGGAAAGCGTCGCTGAAATATTTTTTACTAAATTGTAGGTAGGAGTTCGATGTATGGCGCTTATCCTACACCTAAGTCCTACTTAATCCTTGTTGACGGATTTTTGTGTACATTTAACTTTTCAGCACTCATATATATTCTCTACACAATGGAACATAATACAGAAGGTAATAAACGTCCCGTTCAACAGTTTCACTTAGGGTGGCTTGAAGTTAACAAAGCGGCAGGTTAGGTTACTGTGTGCTAAGAGAACGCGACGTGCTTCCTAATTCTTCAGCCCAATATTTACCTAAGATTAGCGTAACACCAGGGGTTAGTTCACAGACAGAAATGGCATTCCTTCGAAGGCACACACGTGCAGGCAGTGAAACTGTTCCCGCGCAGGACATGCTGAATGCGAAGTGGAGTGCTGCAACTTAATACCCTATAGATCTTTTCTACCTTGTTTTATTGAATCTCTGGATTTATCAAGTTGACTCCTGCAAAACTACAGTAGCATCTTTTTCGTCGCACAGAGCTCACAGCGTATCTGCTGGATTTGTGGTATAGCGGGATATACGGTATCATATTTCTAGCATTTTTATGACTGCCGGCGAGACTGGAATAGTAGCTATCTAAATAAGAAATAAATTGGTTGAGCAGGCTGTTTTATCACGATATACCAGCTCTTTCAATTGCATTATTCTGTTCAGTAATGTACGAATCTTCATTAGTGCGTGATGGGCCTCATATAAAAAAATGAATTGTGTCTATTGCTCGCGTCCAGATTTACCCCAAGTAAAAATATCCGTTGAGTCTTAAATGGGCAATGATGGTCAGAAAGATTCTTCTTTTCTCTGCTATCGCCTTAGTAGAAAAGTCAATTGGGTGTCCTTGTTTGCTGATTGTATGACACCGGTTCTGTCTACTATCTAGGCAATCCTGCTCCTCGCTGCGACGTCCTATGTCTCGGCTGAGAACCGTTATGCAGCGGCAGGTGGAGGCTTCGCAGGACCTGTCTTTGCAGGAGGTGCGAGTGCTGGAGGTGGTGCTGGAGGCCCTTCACTTGTACGTACTTCCTCATTACGAATTCCACAGAGTCAATGCTATTAGAGAGAGCTGCGTTCGCAGCTGGAAACGTTGCATCCTTAGTGTAGCTTGTGTAAGCTTATTATTTTTTGTCTCGTATGCTTTCTGGTGTCGCATCTGATCACAGACTGCAATGCCATTGTTACTCCCAGTATTTCGTTCAGTGAGTAAGTTGGAAATCAAACTGTACCAGTGTTGCTGGTTTTATCGGAGTCGTTATTACAGCGAAGCTGTCTTAGTCTGTCCTGTGCCACCGTCGTCATCGTCGTCGTCGTCGTAGTAGTAGTAGTAGTAGTAGTAGTACTAGTAGTAGCAGTAGTAGCAGCAGAAGCTGCACTCGTACTAGACGTTTGCGGGTCGCGTCACCAGAGGTGAGATTAACTAAAGAAATATTAAAATGAAATGGTGATGATGCTGGAAAAGGTGATGATGCTTTTAGGAGCTTGCTCCTTACGTTCGGGGCTTCTCCATTGCCGTAGTAGCCGCTAGTTCTCATTGCGCCCGCTAGATTGGCTCAGCGCACGCTCGCACGATAGAGAAGTATTTTTCCTCTTGTTCTTCGAACGCCTTCGTGATGATATTAACCCAGGCAAAACCACATATAGCATAGCCAAATGTAGCATGCGGCGCTCACTCCACTAAGGCGCGTGCTCTAGTTTGATAGGAGACCGCTAGAGGGCCAGAACTGCGCGCTTCCTCTCTCTTTCGACAGTCGTCAGTCAGTGCGCTTCGATACTAATACCATGAACGAAGAAGAAAAGACGGCGGAGGGCTCGCAAGGCAGCAGCGTTGCGGGCTTGCCGCCAAGACCCTGCGGCGAGAACTCACGAGGCCGCAGAGAGACGTCAGCGTCGTGCGGACCCAGAGATGCAAGCCCGCGTAGCTGAAGCAGCGCGGAAGCGGTGGCAAGAGAACTTCGAAGAGGTACAGGCGCGGGATGCAGCGGCCAAGCGCCAAAAGCGGTCGCTAAATGAAGTTGGTGGCGCCGAAGCACGCTGCAAGCGCGATTTACGCGAACGCAGGTTCGGCCACACCTGCTTGGTGGTTCGACAACAACCTGACCACAATCGCTACTATAACAACGTGTCACGTATTTATTTGATAGCAGAGGAATTGTACGGAACATTCACGGTTTACCCGATTATCTCCGAGCAGGCTCCTCTAACATCATTCACTTCGTGGATATGGTGGGCATTTTTTCTTCAAATAAACAGAACTAAATTATAATGAGTACGTTGATGCTTGAAATGATGATGATTATGACTATTTCGTAACGAAAGTCAATGTCAGAATCACCATTATTATTATTACAGCTTCGGTATCCGACTATTTTCATGGAATAGAGCAAACTACATTATCTCTGAAGCTGTTAAACAGAAGGAATGACTTCTTTTACGTTTTTGAGAGTCATAATTGGGCTGAAGCATACTTGAATTTGCAGTAATTATTGCTTCACGTAGCTGTGGTAGGGTTAAGATGCATATGCTCCTCTTTTCCTTGCGTAACAATAAGGGGCAGCATTTTACTCAATCAAGTATTTTCATGCCATCACATGTGTGCCACGTATATCTACGGAATACAAGGATAATAATCTATATGGTGGCATTTCATGTGCTGCTATTGCGTGAATGCACTCAACCACATGCTACCACGGTAATTCTTGTTATTCTACGGCATTTGACTACAATACCGACGTACGAGCCTGTTAAGCAATTCTTATTGACGTGATAATTATCAACCGCCCCTGTGTTCATTTATTTCACCAGCCTCCGCAGCCATACAGCTTCGGCTACGACAGCACAGACGAGTTTGGCACCCAGCTGTTCCACAAGGAACAAGGAGATGCCAGCAACGCAAAGACCGGCTCGTACGGCTACCGAGATGCCAATGGACTGTTTCGAACCGTGACGTATGTGGCTGACGCCAATGGCTTTCGTGCTACCATCGACACTAACGAGCCCGGCACAGCCCCAGGAGCAAGCGCCGATGCAGTTTTCAATGCTAAGCCTGTGGTGGCCCCTGCTGTGGCCCCTGGAGCAGGAAAAGTGACTCCCGGCCGCTACGTGGGTGCAGGGCCTGTCGGTGCATATGGCGCCGCTGGAGCGGCTGGGGGCCCATGGGCTGGTTAGCCGTAGTTTTACGACAGTGACGCGTAGTACCTTTTGCACTTGAGAAAGCGATAAGAGCAATTTTGGTGCAACCACGGCGAAAATGTGTTTACCAATACATCTGGAAAAATAAAGGCCTTTTAAATGAACCCTCACACAATGACATCTTCATTCACTGGTTCGCAGAAAGCTTGCACCATTTTCCACTTGCATAGCGCAACAGCGAGTTCCTTATAGCAAGGGTGGGGTTTCTGCCAGGGAGCGCATGACTGCTGATATGCGTATAGAGGCGGACGTAACATTGCTTTGATGGGATAAAAATTTTATGGCACGTAAGCATAATTCTGACAGGATGAATATTGCATTCAATTTAACACTATTTATTCTGGGCATATAGAACACATGCTATAGACTGCTTCAGTTATATACCAGGTGTCCCAGCTAACTCGGGCCATGCGATCTAGGATAGTGGCACTTGCTGTATGTTATTGGTAGGCGTGTGTACTTACTATCTGCCTTTGTAACAGCGATGCTGTTTAAGCTAGCCGTAATTTGTGCGGCCTATCAGAAAACTATTATCATCATGAATGGGCATGTGCCACAGAAATAGAACAAATCATACTACGCACCACTGGTCCACTAAAAATGAACAAAGGAACTATTAGCCCAAGAAATGGCTATCATCACGGGTATGTCCCACAGAAATTGTGCAAATACCACTGCTCACCACTGGTTCACTAAGAGAGAGAAAGCGATGGAAAGAAACAGATAGAGAAAAATATATACAACGGGTACAAAGACACAAAAAGATAGAAAGACAGAGAAACATATAGAACAGAGAGAAAGAGAAGGAAAGAAAAACACAGAAGGAGAGAGAAATAGGGAGAGAAAGAAAGAGACAGAAAAAAAAGAGATGAAGAGAGAAATAACAAGAAAAAAGACCGAGAAAAAAGTAGAGAGAAAGAAAGGGAAGAAAGCGCAATAACAAAAAAAAGAGCGAGAAAGAGAGAGAAATAGAAAGAAATGTACACAAAATAGAGATCCAAGAGACAAAGAGAAAGGGAAGAAAGAAAGAAAAACATGGCTGATCCATCCGTCATAGGAATTGGTAAAACACAAAAGTGAAACGTGTCTACGCAGGAGTAGTGTTTTTATTGTGTTACAATAATAATACATCAAGCCTGCTTGATTTATTTCTAATGTCTCACCCTAATAGTGTATCTTCACTTGCTTATCGTACACCTTTGAGTGATCATGTTTCGCTACTTAAAAGTATCATCCACGAAAGATAAAAAAAAACAATAACGCTCTACCACCGAGGTAATTGCGATGCCATTAATGACGAATTAGGTATTCTTTGTGAATGGTTCCTCAGTATCATCTCCCAGAGAAATGTGGAGGATAATTGGTGCCATTTTAAAAATAAAGTGCACCAACTAACTAAAACTTAGATACCTACTACTACGGTTACTGAGCGATCTGGAATATCATGGTTCAATTCATCACTCAAACGCATGAAAAAAAAACAACGAAAATTCCGCGCGGCTAGGCCAATGATACGCCTTTAGCCTGGCAGAAATACCGCGACACCGAAAAAGAATTTCAGTCTCTTGCCGTTAAAGCAAAGCATACATTCTTTTCTCCTACCCTTTCTAACAGGTTAAAAAATATTCTAAAAGGAACCTGGAAAACAGCAAACCCGCAACCCGCCAAATCGGTCTCGCTACGTGATGAATGTGATTGGGTGACACTTTACTGCACTGTACCCGATGTTCTGAACTCAACAATGTATCCTGTTTTCAGTGATGAAGCAGATGACATCTTGCCTCATACTCCATTTCTTGATCATCCACCCATGTCGGAACTCATCATCACTGCTGTAGGAATTGAAAAGCTATCGAGTCTCTTAAATTATCATCTACAGGTGTCGACAACATAAATTCCAAAACACTGAAAAGTACAAAACGTGTATCTAGTGTAATCTTGCAGCGCATCTTTCAGCAGTCACTGAAAACTGGAGTGGTGCCACGTAACTGGAAAGTAGGAAAGATCATTCCCGTCCCCAAAAAAGGTATTTCTTTCTCCCCTTATAGCTATCGACCCGTCACACTGACATGTGTATGTTGCAAACTTATGGAACACATCATTTACTCACACGTAGCTAGGTTTCTTAGTTCTGTTGACTATTTCCACAAAAACCAACGCGGTTTCCAAAAAGTCCTTTCATGTGAAACACAATTACCTTTATTTATAAATGACATTACCTCCGCCATTGTTATTAACATACCAGTAGATGCCTTATTTCTCGATTTTGAAAAGGCCTTTGACAAGGTCCGACACTAGAGGCTTTTTCTTAAAGCTATCGCGCCTGAATTTTCCCCCACTTGTAATTAATTGGATTCAAGATTTCTTGTCTAACAGAAAACAATTTGTCTTTGCAAACAATTACTCTTCTGCGTCATCTCTCGTTAGGTCAGGTGTTCCTCAAGTGTCGGTACTTGGCTCTCGACTCTTTGCAGTCTACATCAATGACGTACCAACAAATATTTCATCTAACATCATATTATATTTCATCTAATATCAGATATATACCGGCCCATTCACAACAGTAACGACATCCTAGCGCTACAATCTGATCTAATTCACGTTGAAGACTGGTGCGCAAAGTGGTTGATGTCACTAAACGTTAATAAGACATCTCTTCTGTTTTCATCGCAGGAAAGACTACCCCAAATCACAATACCTTCTTAGCAATTCTCCAATTTCCTCTGTTTCCTTCTATAATTCCTTGGCATAGAACTCACCACCGATCTCACTTGGACGCCGCACATAACCAATAAAGCCAACAAAGCTGACCGCGTACTCGGCTGCCTCCGCCGAATCTTACGCCTAGCTCCATCTTCACTAAAACTCACAGCTTACAGCACTCTACTGCGGCCCAAGTTAGAATATACATGTACAACATGGGATGCTCACCAATGTAACCGTGCAACTGGGTTTAATCTCTCCGACTACTCATGAACTAGCAGTATTACGGAGCTTAAATCTAGTATTAATCTTCCGGACCTTGCTCTTCACCGCAAAGTCGCTCGGTTCTGTCTTTTTCACAAATTTTATCACGTTACCCCTCGTACATCTGTGATCATTCCAGCTAATCGCCATTAGCAGACTCAACCACACCAAATCTGCTCACTCGCCCCATGCTCGGAGCGTCGCTCATTCGTCTTCGTTTTTCGTGCGCATGTCAAAAGTCTAGAACGCTCTCCCTGCTAGCACCGTGCATCATTCCAGTTCGATACTCTTCAAAGAAGACGTTCTAAAACAAGCGCTATGGTAAATTACTGCTCCTCACGTAAAACCCTTACACAGGGGTCTTTGGGGTATTGGAAATAAAAAATAAAATGAAATAAACATATTTGAGAGCCAGTGCTCATGAATACACTACCACACTGCGCCTCAGCAGCACGGGAGTCAGAGGTTCCCAGCTTGAGCCGCGAACGCGCGTAGGCATTCCACGTACCGCTGGCCTCTGTCGCGCTCAACCAAGGCAGGACATTCGCCCATCGACATATTTGCCTTTCTGCAGCGCTTCAGCAGTTTTATTAGCCGGTGCTACCGCAATCGAAGCAGTCGGCGGCGGAGAAACACTGTTGATGCATGTGGAAGCTGCACTACTCCGAAAACGAGCTGTCACACTTTAACATGGAGGGAAATGCAAGGAACGTAACTGCGTCTACGGCTACTTACCGGTGCTAGCGCGGCCAGTGTTTTTCGCTTGTATGGAGACGCTTTAACCATGGCCTCCGAGAGAGCGCGCCCGCAGGCAACCTGCCGGCGCGCAATCTCGGAAGCCACGCTTTAACTGCGTCGTCATAAAAGCGTTCACTATAGGCGCTAGTAAGTGTCATGCCGCATTACTTCGTTCACGGCTCACAGGCGGCGGCACCGGCCCACCCCACCTAGCCCGGCCAACAGAGGGCACCGTGCGAGAGGGAATGTGTGAGAGATACAAGGCGCGTTCGTGGAGTGGCGCGCATCTGCCTCGGTAGCTTAGTCGGTAGGGTGCCGGCGCTTATTATCGCGGACGGAGAGGCCGTAGGTTCTACTCCCGGTGGAGGAACCTTTTCTGAGTTTTTTCTTTTACATC